>NW_027526265.1:0-136246 GCF_048455015.1 Haemaphysalis longicornis | reverse complement strand
GTCAACAGAACAGCAGGGTGCGGTTTTCTGGAGTAGATGTAGAATATCATTTGCTATCGAAAAACCAAGCATCCAGGAATTTTATATTAAAGTAAACCTGCAAATATCCCTTCTGTACTAATTTTGTATCTTATATTTTAGTAATTTCATGTTCTTGTTCAACAAAGTTGACAAGTATGAACACATAAACTGGGCTTCGACGTTTAAGTTTGAAGTTTGAAGTTTGAAGTTTATTAGGAAGATTGCATATAATACAGTACACACATTGGTAAAGAATACAGAAAGAGGTCCCATAGTATATCACTGTGGGGGGACCTCTTGTTAAAAAGTACATAAAAAACGGTAAAACATGAGCAGTCAGAAGGGATAAGCAGAAATATAATGTAGATTTATACACAAACCAAATGGACACGCTATAATGGTATAATGAACAATTGCGATAATGTTCATTACTGATTAGGCCAAACTTTCAGAGCGGAGGTTTAAAAAAAAGAAAAAAAAGAAAGAAGACGCGTCACTGGACATCAACAGTGTCGAAATAAAGAACAAAACAGTTTAATTGTGGCAAAACAGCCTAGGCTGATTTGTTCAGCCTTCATAAAGAAAATAGAGAACAGAATTATTGTAAATAATATTACACAATAAACGTATTACGGGGATCAATCAGGCAACATACTTTCACTGGGATGGATAAAAAAATGCAACACAGAAATCAACGTCGGTGAACTCGAGACATACAGTTTCCCGGATTTTATGCGCTTTCCTTGGATATATAGGGTGAGAGTGAATGAAGGACTATTTAGGAAGAAACATTTAGGTGATCCCTTAAAGGATGATAATGGCTTTCGACTTTTCAAGACTACCGGCAGGTTGTTCCACAATCTTATTATGTTGAATTCAACCGACTGTTTTCCGTAGTTCGTGCGTACTGGAGAAAGCAAGAAATTATTTCGCATTGAAAAACGCGTGTTGTTGTTGTTGGTAAGACTTGTTCGTCCTATTACATAAAGAAGGTGAGAGTGGCTGAGTAACTTATGAGTGGTAATCCCTAAGTTGTACAATACGAGCTCACTGATTCGGAGAAGGTTGAGTGATCGTAAAAGAGGGCTTCCATGGGTGTATCTCGGGCTAAAGGTGATTATTCGGGCTGCTTGGGTTTGAATATGCTGCAGTTACGCAAGGTGAGACGGGTAAGTGTTTCCCCAAGATGTTATGCAGTAATTTATGTGACTATAGATGAAAGCATTATAAAGAGTAATTAACGTGGGCAAGCTGAAAAAACGCCGAGCTTTCACCAGTACCCGAATTTCAAAGGCTGTTTTTTTACTAAGGAAGAAATATGTAAATTGAACTTGAGGTGCCTGCCTAGTTGAACACCAAGGAAAGAGCTCTGAGCAGTACTTTTTGTGGGGTGCGAGTTAATCATAATAGCCATACTATCAGTGTGCTGGACCTTGGAGCCGAATATCATAAATTGAATTTTCGCCGGAATAATTTTTAAAATATTTTTTTGACGCCACAAGTTAAGGTTTCCGAGGTCAGAGTTTAATCTCTCAGTTATGGTTTCAGTACTTGTATGGGACGTAAAAATTGTGGTGTCATCAGCATACAATAGACATTGAATTTCACGGCTGAGGCAGTGCGGTAGCTCGTTAATATATACCAAAAATAAAATCGGCCCAAGAATGGAACCCTGAGGAACCCCAATGTTAATTATTTTGGTATCTGACAGCACATCAGATAAAGAAACAATTTGTTCAAGGTTAAGTAGATAGCTTTGAATCAGTTTCAGGGGGGGCCCAATTATTCCATATGAAGCAAGCTTACGGAAAAGTATAGTATGGGTAATCGTGTCAAAGGCTTTGGTAAAGTCTATGAACACAGACCCTACAATTTTCCCTGGTCGATTTCTTTTTTAAGTTTGTCAGTTAAGGCTATTAGAGCAAGGTTGGTTGATAAGCCATGGCGAAAACCGAATTGCCCTTTGGTTACTATAATATTTTGTTCGAGGTAATTAGATAAATGCTGTTCGAATAATTTTTCAACAACTTTGCTGAAAAATGGAAGAATGGAGATCGGTCGGTAGTTTGAAATCAAGGTTCTGTCACCCTTTTTAAACACAGGGATTATATTGCTTTTTTTTCAGTTCCTTTGCGAAAATGCCTGTCTCAAATCTAGGGTTAACAATATGCGCAAAAGTATCAGAAATGATGTCGACAATGGCTTTAATGTAGCTTGCATGCATATTATCAAGGCCCGCACTCGTATTTTTAAGATTAAGAATTGTGGAACGTACTTCACTTGGAGTAGTAGGTAATAGGAAAAATGATTGGGGCACGAGTCGCGGAATATCTGAAATAGGCGGGTCAGCTGAGCTTGGTGGGGCAGAAAAAAAGATACTGAAAGCATTTGCGATATCATCGGGCAGGGCGAGGGTATTGCCATCATGATTTATTTCCGCTATCAGATTCCGGCCTATGTTGCTGTGCATAAACTCATTCAACAAATGCCATTGCTTTCCGATATTGCTGCCAGATACAGAGATTTGGTTTTCGTGGTAAACTCTTTTCGCTTTCTTTAGTACTGACGTAAGCACAGTACAATATTTCTTGTACCATTTCTTTAGTGCGCTGTTGAATGGCTGCTTTTTAGTCTTCCGATAAAGGTTATCCTTTTTTCCAAGACTTTTGAGCAGACAAACTTTTAGCCATCGTTTTTCCGGAGACGATCGCTTTTTTTGGCAAGACATGACCGATGTTGAAGATAGTATGCAGTGATTTATGACTGATGCGAATTCAGTGTAAGATGACTGAGCATCTTTTAGAGATGTGACTCTGGACCAATCTGAATTGCTAGCTAAATTAATGAAGTCCGCTTTGTTGAAAGTAGATTTTGTATGATGCGATAAGCGTTTGGAATTGGGGCAGGGAAAGCGGACGGCAATTGGAAAGTGGTTGGTGATGTCAACCTGAATGATAAAGGCTTCCGGTGGGATGAGCGCATTCGTTAAAACATGATCAATTAAAGTACCTGAATCAGTAGTAGGACAACGGGTAGGTAGATGAAGCAAAGATTCAAAACCATAGCCATGGAAGCAATTGCTGTAATCGGTATGCTGGGAGGTTCCGTCAGCTAAAAGGTTAATGTTGACGTCTCCAACTATAATAACAGTTTTGTTTTCGTGAGAGAGGGAATGCAATAAATTCTCAAGTTTCAAGCAAAAGTTACCAACCGCTGAATTAGGGGAGCGATAAATGGTACCAATGATAACACTTTTACAGTCAATAGCAAAATCGGGGTCAGTAATTTCAATACACACTGATTCACAGTCAACTACGTTCAGGTGTAGATCAGATCGCCGTCGGTAATCGATGCAAGATAAAAGATTTATGGCTGCGCCACCATGACTCGACGTCATACGATGGGAGTACTCTGAATTATATGAGGGAAAACAATATTGATTCTTATCAGCATCACCTAGCCAGGTTTCTGAGACACAGATGATCGAAAATGGATGTTTTGCTAACGATACGAAAGCTTGAAATTCATCAAAGTGTTTTCTAAGGCTGCGGGAGTTGAAGTGAACCACAGAATTATAAGAACCAGTGAGGAATGATTGTACGTCTTTAGCTTTGATGTACGCCATTATTACGATTTCTAAAACAGATCAGCACCAGTTAGCGAAAGATTGAAAGATCCGACTCGTCCTTTATGCGGATTGCTCGGCTATCCTCAGTTTTCCTCGCCAAAATCTGGCAGTTTACTGTCCACAGAAATTTCAGTTCTTTTTCATTTTTGAGTTCCAAGGCCTTTGCAAACAGTTTTTGGTTGCTCACAGTCAAGTGATCATTGACATAAACTTGTTTTGTTTCCATTCTAAGGAACCCAATGTCTTTTGCTTCTAGGCGGGTCTTTCGTGCATTCTTAACGAACTCATTCTTTTTTGCGCGCGAAGGAAAACCAGCAATCAAATTCTTTGTGTTTCCTTTGGATGGTACGCGATGTACAACATCAAAATCGGACTTTGACACAGGGCACTCGATCTTGTTTCCAATGGCTGGCATAATTTCCACGCAGTCTTCACCTTTAGTTGTTGGAACGACTTTTATCTCAACGTTGTTCTTTCTCGAGTACTGCTCCATGTCAGCAACCCTACTGTCCAGTTCCTGGTTACGTGCGACCAAGGTTTTCTCTTCTGCTTTGAGCTGTTCCCGCTCTGTTGTCATTTCTTCTATCGTTTTATTCAGGAATGTAAGGCTGCGTCGGAGTTCATTCAGTTCATCATCAGCTGTTTTCTTTGTCACGGCAGAGTCCGCTTCAAGTTTCAATTTCAGGTTTACTAAAACATCGTCAACCACTTTGGTTACTCTGTCGTTAAAATGATTTTCAAGTTCTTCAATTCGTTTTGCTAGCTCGGTGTTACTAGGCATGCTGGCACAAATTTAAAAGAATGCAACACTCGTGACAGCAGCAATCACAGACAATTCTTAAAAAAACTAGTGTTGACAAACTAAAATTCCAAGCTGTTGGGCGGAAAGGATGCGGTCAGGCACGTGCATTCGGTTGTGACTGCTGCTGCAAAGTGATGGTCAAATCGGGCCACCCAGGTTATATAGCTGTCGACGGTATCGCGCTGGTGGCAAAGGGGTGCGCAGCAGGTTTGTAGATCTTCAGTAGCAGGCGCAGAACTTTTCCGATGGGGCCACTCGTTCACCGGATGAGTGCAGAGCAGTTGACTGGGGCAATCTGTTGGGGGGAAAGGATGCCGTCAGGCACGTGCATTCGGTTGTGATTGCTGCTGCAAAGTGACGGTCAAATCGGGCCATCCAGGTTATATAGCTGTCGACGGTATCGCGCCTGTGGCAAAGGGGTGCGCCGCAGGTTTGTAGATCTTCAGGAGCAGGCGCAGAACTTTTCCGATGGGGCCACTCGTTCACCGGATGAGTGCAGAGCAGTTGACTGGGGCAATCTGTTGGGGGGAAAGGATGTGGTCAGGCACGTGCATTCGGTTGTGACTGCTGCTGCAAAGTGACGGTCAAATCGGGCCATCCAGGTTATATAGCTGTCGACGGTATCACGCATGTGGCAAAGGGGTGCGCAGGAGGTTTGTACATCTTCAGGAGCAGGCGCAGAACTTTTCCGATGGGGCCACTCGTTCACTGGATGAGTGCAGAGCAGTTGACTGGGGCAATCTGTTGGGGGGAAAGGATGCGGTCAGGCACGTGCATTCGGTTGTGACTGCTGCTGCAAAGTGACGGTCAAATCGGGCCACCCAGGTTATATAGCTGTCGACGGTATCGCGCTGGTGGCAAAGGGGTGCGCAGCAGGTTTGTAGATCTTCAGGAGCAGGCGCAGAACTTTTCCGATGGGGCCACTCGTTCACCGGATGAGTGCAGAGCAGTTGACTGGGCAATCTGTTGGGGGGAAAGGATGCGGTCAGGCACGTGCATTCGGTTGTGACTGCTGCTGCAAAGTGACGGTCAAATCGGGCCACCCAGGTTATATAGCTGTCATGGTATCGCGCTGTTGGCAAAGGGGTGCGCAGCAGGTTGGTAGATCTTCAGGAGCAGGCGCAGAACTTTTCCGATGGGGCCACTCGTTCACCGGATGAGTGCAGAGAAGTTGACTGGGGCAATCTGTTGGGGGGAAAGGATGCGGTCAGGCACGTGCATTCGGTTGTGACTGCTGCTGCAAAGTGACAGTCAAATCGGGTCACCCAGGTTATATAGCTGTCGACGGTATCGCGCTAGTGGCAAAGGGGTGCGCAGCAGGTTAGTAGATCTTCAGGAGCAGGCGCAGAACTTTTCCGATGGGGCCACTCGTTCACCGGATGAGTGCAGAGCAGTTGACTGGGGCAATCTGTTGGGGGGAAAGCATGCGGTCAGGCACGTGCATTCGGTTGTGACTGCTGCTGCAAAGTGACGGTCAAATCGGGCCACCCAGGTTATATAGCTGTCGACGGTATCGCGCTGGTGGCAAAGGGGTGCGCAGCAGGTTTGTAGATCTTCAGGAGCAGGCGCAGAACTTTTCCGATGGGGCCACTCGTTCACCGGATGAGTGCAGAGCAGTTGACTGGGGCAATCTGTTGGGGGGAAAGGATGCGGTCAGGCACGTGCATTCGGTGGTGACTGCTGCTGCAAACTGACGGTCAAATCGGGCCACCCAGGTTATATAGCTGTCGACGGTATCTCGCTGGTGGCAAAGGGGTGCGCAGCAGGTTTGTAGATCTTCAGGAGCAGGCGCAGAACTTTTCCGATGGGGCCACTCGTTCACCGGATGAGTGCAGAGCAGTTGACGGGGGCAATCTGTTGGGGGGAAAGGATGCGGTCAGGCACGTGCATTCGGTTGTGACTGCTGCTGCAAAGTGACGGTCAAATCGGGCCACCCAGGTTATATACCTGTCGACGGTATCGCGCTGGTGGCAAAGGGGTGCGCAGCAGGTTTGTAGATCTTCAGGAGCAGGCGCAGAACTTTTCCGATGGGGCCACTCGTTCACCGGATGAGTGCACAGCAGTTGACTGGGGCAATCTGTTGGGGGGAAAGGATGCGGTCAGGCACGTGCATTCGGTTGTGACTGCTGCTGCAAGGTGACGGTTAAATCGGGCCACCCAGGTTATATAGCTGTCCATGGTATCACGCTGGTGGCAAAGGGGTGCGCAGCAGGTTGGTAGATCTTCAGGAGCAGGCGCAGAACTTTTCCGATGTGGCCACTCGTTCACCGGATGAGTGCAGAGCAGTTGACTAGGGCAATCTGTTGGGGGGAAAGGATGCGGTCAGGCACGTGCATTCGGTTGTGACTGCTGCTGCAAAGTGACAGTCAAATCGGGTCACCCAGGTTATATAGCTGTCGACGGTATCGCGCTGGTGGCAAAGGGGTGCGCAGCAGGTTTGTAGATCTTCAGGAGCAGGCGCAGAACTTTTTCGATGGGGCCACTCGTTCACCGGATGAGTGCAGAGCAGTTGACTGGGGCAATCTGTTGGGGGGAAAGCATGCGGTCAGGCACGTGCATTCGGTTGTGACTGCTGCTGCAAAGTGACGGTCAAATCGGGCCACCCAGGTTATATAGCTGTCGACGGTATCGCGCTAGTGGCAAAGGGGTGCGCAGCAGGTTTGTAGATCTTCACGAGCAGGCGCAGAACTTTTTCGATGGGGCCACTCGTTCACCGGATGAGTGCAGAGCAGTTGACTGGGGCAATCTGTTGGGGGGAAAGGATGCGGTCAGGCACGTGCATTCGGTTGTGACTGCTGCTGCAAACTGACGGTCAAATCGGGCCACCCAGGTTATATAGCTGTCGACGGTATCTCGCTGGTGGCAAAGGGGTGCGCAGCAGGTTTGTAGATCTTCAGGAGCAGGCGCAGAACTTTTCCGATGGGGCCACTCGTTCGCCGGATGAGTGCAGAGCAGTTGACTGGGGCAATCTGTTGGGGGGAAAGGATGCGGTCAGGCACGTGCATTCGGGTGTGACTGCTGCTGCAAAGTGACGGTCAAATCGGGCCACCCAGGTTATATACCTGTCGATGGTATCGCGCTGGTGGCAAAGGGGTGCGCAGCAGGTTTGTAGATCTTTAGGAGCAGGCGCAGAACTTTTCCGATGGGGCCACTCCTTCACCGGATGAGTGCACAGCAGTTGACTGGGGCAATCTGTTGGGGGGAAAGGATGCGGTCAGGCACGTGCATTCGGTTGTGACTGCTGCTGCAAAAGTGACGGTCAAATGTGGCCACCCAGGTTATATACCTGTCGACGGTATCGCGCAGGTGGCAAAGGGGTGCGCAGCAGGTTTGTAGATCTTCAGGAGCAGGCGCAGAACTTTTCCGATGGGGCCACTCGTTCACCGGATGAGTGCAGAGCAGTTGACTGCGGCAATCTGTTGGGGGGAAAGGATGCGGTCAGGCACGTGCATTCGGTTGTGACTGCTGCTGCAAAGTGACGGTTAAATCGGGCCACCCAGGATATATAGCTGTCCATGGTATCACGCTGGTGGCAAAGGGGTAAGCAGCAGGTTGGTAGATCTTCAGGAGCAGGCGCAGAACTTTTCCGATGGGGCCACTCGTTCACCAGATGAGTGCAGAGCAGTTGACTAGGGCAATCTGTTGGGTAGAAAGGATGCGGTCAGGCACGTGCATTCGGTTGTGACTGCTGCTGCAAAGTGACAGTCAAATCGGGTCACCCAGGTTATAAAGCTGTCGACGGTATCGCGCTGGTGGCAAAGGGGTGCGCAGCAGGTTTGTAGATCTTCAGAAACAGGCGCAGAACTTTTCCGATGGGGCCACTCGTTCACCGGATGAGTGCAGAGCAGTTGACTGGGGCAATCTGTTGGGGGGAAAGCATGCGGTCAGGCACGTGCATTCGGTTGTGACTGCTGCTGCAAAGTGACGGTCAAATCGGGCTACCCAGGTTATATAGCTGTCGACGGTATCGCGCTAGTGGCAAAGGGGTGCGCAGCAGGTTTGTAGATCTTCAGGAGCAGGCGCAGAACTTTTTCGATGGCGCCACTCGTTCACCGGATGAGTGCAGAGCAGTTGACTGGGGCAATCTGTTGGGGGGAAAGGATGCGGTCAGGCACGTGCATTCGGTTGTGACTGCTGCTGCAAACTGACGGTCAAATCGGGCCACCCAGGTTATACAGCTGTCGACGGTATCTCCCTGGTGGCAAAGGGGTGCGCAGCAGGTTTGTAGATCTTCAGGAGCAGGCGCAGAACTTTTCCGATGGGGCCACTCGTTCACCGGATGAGTGCAGAGCAGTTGACTGGGGCAATCTGTTGGGGGGAAAGGATGCGGTCAGGCACGTGCATTCGGTTGTGACTGCTGCTGCAAAGTGACGGTCAAATCGGGCCACCCAGGTTATATACCTGTCGATGGTATCGCGCTGGTGGCAAAGGGGTGCGCAGCAGGTTTGTAGATCTTCAGGAGCAGGCGCAGAACTTTTCCGATGGGGCCACTCGTTCACCGGCTGAGTGCACAGCAGTTGACTGGGGCAATCTGTTGGGGGGAAAGGATGCGGTCAGGCACGTGCATTCGGTTGTGACTGCTGCTGCAAAAGTGACGGTCAAATGTGGCCACCCAGGTTATATACCTGTCGACGGTATCGCGCAGGTGGCAAAGGGGTGCGCAGCAGGTTTGTAGATCTTCAGGAGCAGGCGCAGAACTTTTCCGATGGGGCCACTCGTTCACCGGATGATTGCAGAGCAGTTGACTGTGGCAATCTGTTGGGGGGAAAGGATGCGGTCAGGCACGTGCATTCGGTTGTGACTGCTGCTGCAAAGTGACGGTCAAATCGGGCCACCCAGGTTATATACCTGTCGACGGTATCGCGCTGGTAGCAAAGGGGTGCGCAGCAGGTTTGTAGATCTTCAGGAGCAGGCGCAGAACTTTTCCGATGGGGCCATTTGTTCACCGGATGAGTGCAGAGCAGTTGACTGGGGCAATCTGTTGGGGGGAAAGGATGTGGTCAGGCACGTGCATTCGGTTGTGACTGCTGCTGCAAAGTGACGGTCAAATCGGGCCATCCAGGTTATATAGCTGTCGACGGTATCACGCATGTGGCAAAGGGGTGCGCAGGAGGTTTGTACATCTTCAGGAGCAGGCGCAGAACTTTTCCGATGGGGCCACTCGTTCACTGGATGAGTGCTGAGCAGTTGACTGGGGCAATCTGTTGGGGGGAAAGGATGCGGTCAGGCACGTGCATTCGGTTGTGACTGCTGCTGCAAACTGACGGTCAAATCGGGCCACCCAGGTTATATAGCTGTCGACGGTATCTCGCTGGTGGCAAAGGGGTGCGCAGCAGGTTTGTAGATCTTCAGGAGCAGGCGCAGAACTTTTCCGATGGGGCCACTCGTTCACCGGATGAGTGCAGAGCAGTTGACTGGGGCAATCTGTTGGGGGGAAAGGATGCGGTCAGGCACGTGCATTCGGTTGTGACTGCTGCTGCAAAGTGACGGTCAAATCGGGCCACCCAGGTTATATACCTGTCGATGGTATCGCGCTGGTGGCAAAGGGGTGCGCAGCAGGTTTGTAGATCTTCAGGAGCAGGCGCAGAACTTTTCCGATGGGGCCACTCGTTCACCGGCTGAGTGCACAGCAGTTGACTGGGGCAATCTGTTGGGGGGAAAGGATGCGGTCAGGCACGTGCATTCGGTTGTGACTGCTGCTGCAAAAGTGACGGTCAAATGTGGCCACCCAGGTTATATACCTGTCGACGGTATCGCGCAGGTGGCAAAGGGGTGCGCAGCAGGTTTGTAGATCTTCAGGAGCAGGCGCAGAACTTTTCCGATGGGGCCACTCGTTCACCGGATGATTGCAGAGCAGTTGACTGTGGCAATCTGTTGGGGGGAAAGAATGCGGTCAGGCACGTGCATTCGGTTGTGACTGCTGCTGCAAAGTGACGGTCAAATCGGGCCACCCAGGTTATATACCTGTCGACGGTATCGCGCTGGTAGCAAAGGGGTGCGCAGCAGGTTTGTAGATCTTCAGGAGCAGGCGCAGAACTTTTTCGATGGGGCCACTCGTTCGCCGGATGAGTGCAGAGCAGTTGACTGGGGCAATCTGTTGGGGGGAAAGGATGCGGTCAGGCACGTGCATTCGGGTGTGACTGCTGCTGCAAAGTGACGGTCAAATCGGGCCACCCAGGTTATATACCTGTCGATGGTATCGCGCTGGTGGCAAAGGGGTGCGCAGCAGGTTTGTAGATCTTTAGGAGCAGGCGCAGAACTTTTCCGATGGGGCCACTCCTTCACCGGATGAGTGCACAGCAGTTGACTGGGGCAATCTGTTGGGGGGAAAGGATGCGGTCAGGCGTGTGCATTCGGTTGTGACTGCTGCTGCAAAAGTGACGGTCAAATGTGGCCACCCAGGTTATATACCTGTCGACGGTATCGCGCAGGTGGCAAAGGGGTGCGCAGCAGGTTTGTAGATCTTCAGGAGCAGGCGCAGAACTTTTCCGATGGGGCCACTCGTTCACCGGATGAGTGCAGAGCAGTTGACTGCGGCAATCTGTTGGGGGGAAAGGATGCGGTCAGGCACGTGCATTCGGTTGTGACTGCTGCTGCAAAGTGACGGTTAAATCGGGCCACCCAGGATATATAGCTGTCCATGGTATCACGCTGGTGGCAAAGGGGTAAGCAGCAGGTTGGTAGATCTTCAGGAGCAGGCGCAGAACTTTTCCGATGGGGCCACTCGTTCACCGGATGAGTGCAGAGCAGTTGACTAGGGCAATCTGTTGGGTAGAAAGGATGCGGTCAGGCACGTGCATTCGGTTGTGACTGCTGCTGCAAAGTGACAGTCAAATCGGGTCACCCAGGTTATAAAGCTGTCGACGGTATCGCGCTGGTGGCAAAGGGGTGCGCAGCAGGTTTGTAGATCTTCAGAAGCAGGCGCAGAACTTTTCCGATGGGGCCACTCGTTCACCGGATGAGTGCAGAGCAGTTGACTGGGGCAATCTGTTGGGGGGAAAGCATGCGGTCAGGCACGTGCATTCGGTTGTGACTGCTGCTCCAAAGTGACGGTCAAATCGGGCCACCCAGGTTATATAGCTGTCGACGGTATCGCGCTAGTGGCAAAGGGGTGCGCAGCAGGTTTGTAGATCTTCAGGAGCAGGCGCAGAACTTTTTCGATGGGGCCACTCGTTCACCGGATGAGTGCACAGCAGTTGACTGGGGCAATCTGTTGGGGGGAAAGGATGCGGTCAGGCACGTGCATTCGGTTGTGACTGCTGCTGCAAACTGACGGTCAAATCGGGCCACCCAGGTTATATAGCTGTCGACGGTATCTCGCTGGTGGCAAAGGGGTGCGCAGCAGGTTTGTAGATCTTCAGGAGCAGGCGCAGAACTTTTCCGATGGGGCCACTCGTTCACCGGATGAGTGCAGAGCAGTTGACTGGGGCAATCTGTTGGGGGGAAAGGATGCGGTCAGGCACGTGCATTCGGTTGTGACTGCTGCTGCAAAGTGACGGTCAAATCGGGCCACCCAGGTTATATACCTGTCGATGGTATCGCGCTGGTGGCAAAGGGGTGCGCAGCAGGTTTGTAGATCTTCAGGAGCAGGCGCAGAACTTTTCCGATGGGGCCACTCGTTCACCGGCTGAGTGCACAGCAGTTGACTGGGGCAATCTGTTGGGGGGAAAGGATGCGGTCAGGCACGTGCATTCGGTTGTGACTGCTGCTGCAAAAGTGACGGTCAAATGTGGCCACCCAGGTTATATACCTGTCGACGGTATCGCGCAGGTGGCAAAGGGGTGCGCAGCAGGTTTGTAGATCTTCAGGAGCAGGCGCAGAACTTTTCCGATGGGGCCACTCGTTCACCGGATGAGTGCAGAGCAGTTGACTGGGGCAATCTGGGGGGGGGAAAGGATGCGGTCAGGCACGTGCATTCGGTTGTGACTGCTGCTGCAAGGTGACGGTTAAATCGGGCCACCCAGGTTATATAGCTGTCCATGGTATCACGCTGGTGGCAAAGGGGTGCGCAGCAGGTTGGTAGATCTTCAGGAGCAGGCGCAGAACTTTTCCGATGGGGCCACTCGTTCACCGGATGAGTGCAGAGCAGTTGACTAGGGCAATCTGTTGGGGGGAAAGGATGTGGTCAGGCACGTGCATTCGGTTGTGACTGCTGCTGCAAAGTGACAGTCAAATCGGGTCACCCAGGTTATATAGCTGTCGACGGTATCGCGCTGGTGGCAAAGGGGTGCGCAGCAGGTTTGTAGATCTTCAGGAGCAGGCGCAGAACTTTTCCGATGGGGCCACTCGTTCACCGGATGAGTGCAGAGCAGTTGACTGGGGCAATCTGTTGGGGGGAAAGCATGCGGTCAGGCACGTGCATTCGGTTGTGACTGCTGCTGCAAAGTGACGGTCAAATCGGGCCACCCAGGTTATATAGCTGTCGACGGTATCGCGCGAGTGGCAAAGGGGTGCGCAGCTGGTTTGTAGATCTTCAGGAGCAGGCGCAGAACATTTTCGATGGGGCCACTCGTTCACCGGATGAGTGCAGAGCAGTTGACTGGGGCAATCTGTTGGGGGGAAAGGATGCGGTCAGGCACGTGCATTCGGTTGTGACTGCTGCTGCAAACTGACGGTCAAATCGGGCCACCCAGGTTATATAGCTGTCGACGGTATCTCGCTGGTGGCAAAGGGGTGCGCAGCAGGTTTGTAGATCTTCAGGAGCAGGCGCAGAACTTTTCCGATGGGGCCACTCGTTCACCGGATGAGTGCAGAGCAGTTGACTGGGGCAATCTGTTGGGGGGAAAGGATGCGGTCAGGCACGTGCATTCGGTTGTGACTTCTGCTGCAAAGTGACAGTCAAATCGGGTCACCCAGGTTATATAGCTGTCGACGGTATCGCGCTAGTGGCAAAGGGGTGCGCAGCAGGTTAGTAGATCTTCAGGAGCAGGTGCAGAACTTTTCCGATGGGGCCACTCGTTCACCGGATGAGTGCAGAGCAGTTGACTGGGGCAATCTGTTGGGGGGAAAGCATGCGGTCAGGCACGTGCATTCGGTTGTGACTGCTGCTGCAAAGTGACGGTCAAATCGGGCCACCCAGGTTATATAGCTGTCGACGGTATCGCGCTGGTGGCAAAGGGGTGCGCAGCAGGTTTGTAGATCTTCAGGAGCAGGCGCAGAACTTTTCCGATGGGGCCACTCGTTCACCGGATGAGTGCAGAGCAGTTGACTGGGGCAATCTGTTGGGGGGAAAGGATGCGGTCAGGCACGTGCATTCGGTGGTGACTGCTGCTGCAAACTGACGGTCAACTCGGGCCACCCAGGTTATATAGCTGTCGACGGTATCTCGCTGGTGGCAAAGGGGTGCGCAGCAGGTTTGTAGATCTTCAGGAGCAGGCGCAGAACTTTTCCGATGGGGCCACTCGTTCACCGGATGAGTGCAGAGCAGTTGACGGGGGCAATCTGTTGGGGGGAAAGGATGCGGTCAGGCACGTGCATTCGGTTGTGACTGCTGCTGCAAAGTGACGGTCAAATCGGGCCACCCAGGTTATATACCTGTCGACGGTATCGCGCTGGTGGCAAAGGGGTGCGCAGCAGGTTTGTAGATCTTCAGGAGCAGGCGCAGAACTTTTCCGATGGGGCCACTCGTTCACCGGATGAGTGCACAGCAGTTGACTAGGGCAATCTGTTGGGGGGAAAGGATGCAGTCAGGCACGTGCATTCGGTTGTGACTGCTGCTGCAAAAGTGACGGTCAAATCGGGCCACCCAGGTTATATACCTGTCGACGGTATCGCGCAGGTGGCAAAGGGGTGCGCAGCAGGTTTGTAGATCTTCAGGAGCAGGCGCAGAACTTTTCCGATGGGGCCACTCGTTCACCGGATGAGTGCAGAGCAGTTGACTGCGGCAATCTGTTGGGGGGAAAGGATGCGGTCAGGCACGTGCATTCGGTTGTGACTGCTGCTGCAAAGTGACGGTCAAATCGGGCCATCCAGGTTATATACCTGTCGACGGTATCGCGCTGGTGGCAAAGGGGTGCGCAGCAGGTTTGTAGATCTTCAGGTGCAGGCGCAGAACTTTTCCGATGGGGCCACTCGTTCACCGGATGAGTGCAGAGCAGTTGACTGGGGCAATCTGTTGGGGGGAAAGGATGCGGTCAGGCACGTGCATTCGGTTGTGACTGCTGCTGCAAGGTGACGGTTAAATCGGGCCACCCAGGTTATATAGCTGTCCATGGTATCACGCTGGTGGCAAAGGGGTGCGCAGCAGGTTGGTAGATCTTCAGGAGCAGGCGCAGAACTTTTCCGATGGGGCCACTCGTTCACCGGATGAGTGCAGAGCAGTTGACTAGGGCAATCTGTTGGGGGGAAAGGATGTGGTCAGGCACGTGCATTCGGTTGTGACTGCTGCTGCAAAGTGACAGTCAAATCGGGTCACCCAGGTTATATAGCTGTCGACGGTATCGCGCTGGTGGCAAAGGGGTGCGCAGCAGGTTTGTAGATCTTCAGGAGCAGGCGCAGAACTTTTCCGATGGGGCCACTCGTTCACCGGATGAGTGCAGAGCAGTTGACGGGGGCAATCTGTTGGGGGGAAAGGATGCGGTCAGGCACGTGCATTCGGTTGTGACTGCTGCTGCAAAGTGACGGTCAAATCGGGCCACCCAGGTTATATACCTGTCGACGGTATCGCGCTGGTGGCAAAGGGGTGCGCAGCAGGTTTGTAGATCTTCAGGAGCAGGCGCAGAACTTTTCCGATGGGGCCACTCGTTCACCGGATGAGTGCACAGCAGTTGACTAGGGCAATCTGTTGGGGGGAAAGGATGCAGTCAGGCACGTGCATTCGGTTGTGACTGCTGCTGCAAAAGTGACGGTCAAATCGGGCCACCCAGGTTATATACCTGTCGACGGTATCGCGCAGGTGGCAAAGGGGTGCGCAGCAGGTTTGTAGATCTTCAGGAGCAGGCGCAGAACTTTTCCGATGGGGCCACTCGTTCACCGGATGAGTGCAGAGCAGTTGACTGCGGCAATCTGTTGGGGGGAAAGGATGCGGTCAGGCACGTGCATTCGGTTGTGACTGCTGCTGCAAAGTGACGGTCAAATCGGGCCATCCAGGTTATATACCTGTCGACGGTATCGCGCTGGTGGCAAAGGGGTGCGCAGCAGGTTTGTAGATCTTCAGGTGCAGGCGCAGAACTTTTCCGATGGGGCCACTCGTTCACCGGATGAGTGCAGAGCAGTTGACTGGGGCAATCTGTTGGGGGGAAAGGATGCGGTCAGGCACGTGCATTCGGTTGTGACTGCTGCTGCAAGGTGACGGTTAAATCGGGCCACCCAGGTTATATAGCTGTCCATGGTATCACGCTGGTGGCAAAGGGGTGCGCAGCAGGTTGGTAGATCTTCAGGAGCAGGCGCAGAACTTTTCCGATGGGGCCACTCGTTCACCGGATGAGTGCAGAGCAGTTGACTAGGGCAATCTGTTGGGGGGAAAGGATGTGGTCAGGCACGTGCATTCGGTTGTGACTGCTGCTGCAAAGTGACAGTCAAATCGGGTCACCCAGGTTATATAGCTGTCGACGGTATCGCGCTGGTGGCAAAGGGGTGCGCAGCAGGTTTGTAGATCTTCAGGAGCAGGCGCAGAACTTTTCCGATGGGGCCACTCGTTCACCGGATGAGTGCAGAGCAGTTGACTGGGGCAATCTGTTGGGGGGAAAGGATGCGGTCAGGCACGTGCATTCGGTTGTGACTGCTGCTGCAAAGTGACAGTCAAATCGGGTCACCCAGGTTATATAGCTGTCGACGGTATCGCGCTAGTGGCAAAGGGGTGCGCAGCAGGTTAGTAGATCTTCAGGAGCAGGCGCAGAACTTTTCCGATGGGGCCACTCGTTCACCGGATGAGTGCAGAGCAGTTGACTGGGGCAATCTGTTGGGGGGAAAGCATGCGGTCAGGCACGTGCATTCGGTTGTGACTGCTGCTGCAAAGTGACGGTCAAATCGGGCCACCCAGGTTATATAGCTGTCGACGGTATCGCGCTGGTGGCAAAGGGGTGCGGAGCAGGTTTGTAGATCTTCAGGAGCAGGCGCAGAACTTTTCCGATGGGGCCACTCGTTCACCGGATGAGTGCAGAGCAGTTGACCGGGGCAATCTGTTGGGGGGAAAGGATGCGGTCAGGCACGTGCATTCGGTGGTGACTGCTGCTGCAAACTGACGGTCAAATCGGGCCACCCAGGTTATATAGCTGTCGACGGTATCTCGCTGGTGGCAAAGGGGTGCGCAGCAGGTTTGTAGATCTTCAGGAGCAGGCGCAGAACTTTTCCGATGGGGCCACTCGTTCACCGGATGAGTGCAGAGCAGTTGACGGGGGCAATCTGTTGGGGGGAAAGGATGCGGTCAGGCACGTGCATTCGGTTGTGACTGCTGCTGCAAAGTGACGGTCAAATCGGGCCACCCAGGTTATATACCTGTCGACGGTATCGCGCTGGTGGCAAAGGGGTGCGCAGCAGGTTTGTAGATCTTCAGGAGCAGGCGCAGAACTTTTCCGATGGGGCCACTCGTTCACCGGATGAGTGCACAGCAGTTGACTAGGGCAATCTGTTGGGGGGAAAGGATGCAGTCAGGCACGTGCATTCGGTTGTGACTGCTGCTGCAAAAGTGACGGTCAAATCGGGCCACCCAGGTTATATACCTGTCGACGGTATCGCGCAGGTGGCAAAGGGGTGCGCAGCAGGTTTGTAGATCTTCAGGAGCAGGCGCAGAACTTTTCCGATGGGGCCACTCGTTCACCGGATGAGTGCAGAGCAGTTGACTGCGGCAATCTGTTGGGGGGAAAGGATGCGGTCAGGCACGTGCATTCGGTTGTGACTGCTGCTGCAAAGTGACGGTCAAATCGGGCCATCCAGGTTATATACCTGTCGACGGTATCGCGCTGGTGGCAAAGGGGTGCGCAGCAGGTTTGTAGATCTTCAGGTGCAGGCGCAGAACTTTTCCGATGGGGCCACTCGTTCACCGGATGAGTGCAGAGCAGTTGACTGGGGCAATCTGTTGGGGGGAAAGGATGCGGTCAGGCACGTGCATTCGGTTGTGACTGCTGCTGCAAGGTGACGGTTAAATCGGGCCACCCAGGTTATATAGCTGTCCATGGTATCACGCTGGTGGCAAAGGGGTGCGCAGCAGGTTGGTAGATCTTCAGGAGCAGGCGCAGAACTTTTCCGATGGGGCCACTCGTTCACCGGATGAGTGCAGAGCAGTTGACTAGGGCAATCTGTTGGGGGGAAAGGATGTGGTCAGGCACGTGCATTCGGTTGTGACTGCTGCTGCAAAGTGACAGTCAAATCGGGTCACCCAGGTTATATAGCTGTCGACGGTATCTCGCTGGTGGCAAAGGGGTGCGCAGCAGGTTTGTAGATCTTCAGGAGCAGGCGCAGAACTTTTCCGATGGGGCCACTCGTTCACCGGATGAGTGCAGAGCAGTTGACGGGGGCAATCTGTTGGGGGGAAAGCATGCGGTCAGGCACGTGCATTCGGTTGTGACTGCTGCTGCAAAGTGACGGTCAAATCGGGCCACCCAGGTTATATAGCTGTCGACGGTATCGCGCTGGTGGCAAAGGGGTGCGCAGCAGGTTTGTAGATCTTCAGGAGCAGGCGCAGAACTTTTCCGATGGGGCCACTCGTTCACCGGATGAGTGCAGAGCAGTTGACTGGGGCAATCTGTTGGGGGGAAAGGATGCGGTCAGGCACGTGCATTCGGTGGTGACTGCTGCTGCAAACTGACGGTCAACTCGGGCCACCCAGGTTATATAGCTGTCGACGGTATCTCGCTGGTGGCAAAGGGGTGCGCAGCAGGTTTGTAGATCTTCAGGAGCAGGCGCAGAACTTTTCCGATGGGGCCACTCGTTCACCGGATGAGTGCAGAGCAGTTGACGGGGGCAATCTGTTGGGGGGAAAGGATGCGGTCAGGCACGTGCATTCGGTTGTGACTGCTGCTGCAAAGTGACGGTCAAATCGGGCCACCCAGGTTATATACCTGTCGACGGTATCGCGCTGGTGGCAAAGGGGTGCGCAGCAGGTTTGTAGATCTTCAGGAGCAGGCGCAGAACTTTTCCGATGGGGCCACTCGTTCACCGGATGAGTGCACAGCAGTTGACTAGGGCAATCTGTTGGGGGGAAAGGATGCAGTCAGGCACGTGCATTCGGTTGTGACTGCTGCTGCAAAAGTGACGGTCAAATCGGGCCACCCAGGTTATATACCTGTCGACGGTATCGCGCAGGTGGCAAAGGGGTGCGCAGCAGGTTTGTAGATCTTCAGGAGCAGGCGCAGAACTTTTCCGATGGGGCCACTCGTTCACCGGATGAGTGCAGAGCAGTTGACTGCGGCAATCTGTTGGGGGGAAAGGATGCGGTCAGGCACGTGCATTCGGTTGTGACTGCTGCTGCAAAGTGACGGTCAAATCGGGCCATCCAGGTTATATACCTGTCGACGGTATCGCGCTGGTGGCAAAGGGGTGCGCAGCAGGTTTGTAGATCTTCAGGTGCAGGCGCAGAACTTTTCCGATGGGGCCACTCGTTCACCGGATGAGTGCAGAGCAGTTGACTGGGGCAATCTGTTGGGGGGAAAGGATGCGGTCAGGCACGTGCATTCGGTTGTGACTGCTGCTGCAAGGTGACGGTTAAATCGGGCCACCCAGGTTATATAGCTGTCCATGGTATCACGCTGGTGGCAAAGGGGTGCGCAGCAGGTTGGTAGATCTTCAGGAGCAGGCGCAGAACTTTTCCGATGGGGCCACTCGTTCACCGGATGAGTGCAGAGCAGTTGACTAGGGCAATCTGTTGGGGGGAAAGGATGTGGTCAGGCACGTGCATTCGGTTGTGACTGCTGCTGCAAAGTGACAGTCAAATCGGGTCACCCAGGTTATATAGCTGTCGACGGTATCGCGCTGGTGGCAAAGGGGTGCGCAGCAGGTTTGTAGATCTTCAGGAGCAGGCGCAGAACTTTTCCGATGGGGCCACTCGTTCACCGGATGAGTGCAGAGCAGTTGACGGGGGCAATCTGTTGGGGGGAAAGGATGCGGTCAGGCACGTGCATTCGGTTGTGACTGCTGCTGCAAAGTGACGGTCAAATCGGGCCACCCAGGTTATATACCTGTCGACGGTATCGCGCTGGTGGCAAAGGGGTGCGCAGCAGGTTTGTAGATCTTCAGGAGCAGGCGCAGAACTTTTCCGATGGGGCCACTCGTTCACCGGATGAGTGCACAGCAGTTGACTAGGGCAATGTGTTGGGGGGAAAGGATGCAGTCAGGCACGTGCATTCGGTTGTGACTGCTGCTGCAAAAGTGACGGTCAAATCGGGCCACCCAGGTTATATACCTGTCGACGGTATCGCGCAGGTGGCAAAGGGGTGCGCAGCAGGTTTGTAGATCTTCAGGAGCAGGCGCAGAACTTTTCCGATGGGGCCACTCGTTCACCGGATGAGTGCAGAGCAGTTGACTGCGGCAATCTGTTGGGGGGAAAGGATGCGGTCAGGCACGTGCATTCGGTTGTGACTGCTGCTGCAAAGTGACGGTCAAATCGGGCCATCCAGGTTATATACCTGTCGACGGTATCGCGCTGGTGGCAAAGGGGTGCGCAGCAGGTTTGTAGATCTTCAGGTGCAGGCGCAGAACTTTTCCGATGGGGCCACTCGTTCACCGGATGAGTGCAGAGCAGTTGACTGGGGCAATCTGTTGGGGGGAAAGGATGCGGTCAGGCACGTGCATTCGGTTGTGACTGCTGCTGCAAGGTGACGGTTAAATCGGGCCACCCAGGTTATATAGCTGTCCATGGTATCACGCTGGTGGCAAAGGGGTGCGCAGCAGGTTGGTAGATCTTCAGGAGCAGGCGCAGAACTTTTCCGATGGGGCCACTCGTTCACCGGATGAGTGCAGAGCAGTTGACTAGGGCAATCTGTTGGGGGGAAAGGATGTGGTCAGGCACGTGCATTCGGTTGTGACTGCTGCTGCAAAGTGACAGTCAAATCGGGTCACCCAGGTTATATAGCTGTCGACGGTATCGCGCTGGTGGCAAAGGGGTGCGCAGCAGGTTTGTAGATCTTCAGGAGCAGGCGCAGAACTTTTCCGATGGGGCCACTCGTTCACCGGATGAGTGCAGAGCAGTTGACTGGGGCAATCTGTTGGGGGGAAAGGATGCGGTCAGGCACGTGCATTCGGTTGTGACTGCTGCTGCAAAGTGACAGTCAAATCGGGTCACCCAGGTTATATAGCTGTCGACGGTATCGCGCTAGTGGCAAAGGGGTGCGCAGCAGGTTAGTAGATCTTCAGGAGCAGGCGCAGAACTTTTCCGATGGGGCCACTCGTTCACCGGATGAGTGCAGAGCAGTTGACTGGGGCAATCTGTTGGGGGGAAAGCATGCGGTCAGGCACGTGCATTCGGTTGTGACTGCTGCTGCAAAGTGACGGTCAAATCGGGCCACCCAGGTTATATAGCTGTCGACGGTATCGCGCTGGTGGCAAAGGGGTGCGGAGCAGGTTTGTAGATCTTCAGGAGCAGGCGCAGAACTTTTCCGATGGGGCCACTCGTTCACCGGATGAGTGCAGAGCAGTTGACCGGGGCAATCTGTTGGGGGGAAAGGATGCGGTCAGGCACGTGCATTCGGTGGTGACTGCTGCTGCAAACTGACGGTCAAATCGGGCCACCCAGGTTATATAGCTGTCGACGGTATCTCGCTGGTGGCAAAGGGGTGCGCAGCAGGTTTGTAGATCTTCAGGAGCAGGCGCAGAACTTTTCCGATGGGGCCACTCGTTCACCGGATGAGTGCAGAGCAGTTGACGGGGGCAATCTGTTGGGGGGAAAGGATGCGGTCAGGCACGTGCATTCGGTTGTGACTGCTGCTGCAAAGTGACGGTCAAATCGGGCCACCCAGGTTATATACCTGTCGACGGTATCGCGCTGGTGGCAAAGGGGTGCGCAGCAGGTTTGTAGATCTTCAGGAGCAGGCGCAGAACTTTTCCGATGGGGCCACTCGTTCACCGGATGAGTGCACAGCAGTTGACTAGGGCAATCTGTTGGGGGGAAAGGATGCAGTCAGGCACGTGCATTCGGTTGTGACTGCTGCTGCAAAAGTGACGGTCAAATCGGGCCACCCAGGTTATATACCTGTCGACGGTATCGCGCAGGTGGCAAAGGGGTGCGCAGCAGGTTTGTAGATCTTCAGGAGCAGGCGCAGAACTTTTCCGATGGGGCCACTCGTTCACCGGATGAGTGCAGAGCAGTTGACTGCGGCAATCTGTTGGGGGGAAAGGATGCGGTCAGGCACGTGCATTCGGTTGTGACTGCTGCTGCAAAGTGACGGTCAAATCGGGCCATCCAGGTTATATACCTGTCGACGGTATCGCGCTGGTGGCAAAGGGGTGCGCAGCAGGTTTGTAGATCTTCAGGTGCAGGCGCAGAACTTTTCCGATGGGGCCACTCGTTCACCGGATGAGTGCAGAGCAGTTGACTGGGGCAATCTGTTGGGGGGAAAGGATGCGGTCAGGCACGTGCATTCGGTTGTGACTGCTGCTGCAAGGTGACGGTTAAATCGGGCCACCCAGGTTATATAGCTGTCCATGGTATCACGCTGGTGGCAAAGGGGTGCGCAGCAGGTTGGTAGATCTTCAGGAGCAGGCGCAGAACTTTTCCGATGGGGCCACTCGTTCACCGGATGAGTGCAGAGCAGTTGACTAGGGCAATCTGTTGGGGGGAAAGGATGTGGTCAGGCACGTGCATTCGGTTGTGACTGCTGCTGCAAAGTGACAGTCAAATCGGGTCACCCAGGTTATATAGCTGTCGACGGTATCGCGCTGGTGGCAAAGGGGTGCGCAGCAGGTTTGTAGATCTTCAGGAGCAGGCGCAGAACTTTTCCGATGGGGCCACTCGTTCACCGGATGAGTGCAGAGCAGTTGACTGGGGCAATCTGTTGGGGGGAAAGCATGCGGTCAGGCACGTGCATTCGGTTGTGACTGCTGCTGCAAAGTGACGGTCAAATCGGGCCACCCAGGTTATATAGCTGTCGACGGTATCGCGCGAGTGGCAAAGGGGTGCGCAGCTGGTTTGTAGATCTTCAGGAGCAGGCGCAGAACATTTTCGATGGGGCCACTCGTTCACCGGATGAGTGCAGAGCAGTTGACTGGGGCAATCTGTTGGGGGGAAAGGATGCGGTCAGGCACGTGCATTCGGTTGTGACTGCTGCTGCAAACTGACGGTCAAATCGGGCCACCCAGGTTATATAGCTGTCGACGGTATCTCGCTGGTGGCAAAGGGGTGCGCAGCAGGTTTGTAGATCTTCAGGAGCAGGCGCAGAACTTTTCCGATGGGGCCACTCGTTCACCGGATGAGTGCAGAGCAGTTGACTGGGGCAATCTGTTGGGGGGAAATGATGCGGTCAGGCACGTGCATTCGGTTGTGACTGCTGCTGCAAAGTGACGGTCAAATCGGGCCACCCAGGTTATATACCTGTCGATGGTATCGCGCTGGTGGCAAAGGGGTGCGCAGCAGGTTTGTAGATCTTCAGGAGCAGGCGCAGAACTTTTCCGATGGGGCCACTCGTTGTCCGGATGAGTGCACAGCAGTTGACTGGGGCAATCTGTTGGGAGGAAAGGATGCGGTCAGGCACGTGCATTCGGTTGTGACTGCTGCTGCAAAAGTGACGGTCAAATGTGGCCACCCAGGTTATATACCTGTCGACGGTATCGCGCAGGTGGCAAAGGGGTGCGCAGCAGGTTTGTAGATCTTCAGGAGCAGGCGCAGAACTTTTCCGATGGGGCCACTCGTTCACCGGATGAGTGCAGAGCAGTTGACTGCGGCAATCTGTTGGAGGGAAAGGATGCGGTCAGGCACGTGCATTCGGTTGTGACTGCTGCTGCAAAGTGACGGTCAAATCGGGCCATCCAGGTTATATACCTGTCGACGCTATCGCGCTGGTGGCAAAGGGGTGCGCAGCAGGTTTGTAGATCTTCAGGAGCAGGCGCAGAACTTTTCCGATGGGGCCACTCGTTCACCGGATGAGTGCAGAGCAGTTGACTGGGGCAATCTGTTGGGGGGAAAGGATGCGGTCAGGCACGTGCATTCGGTTGTGACTGCTGCTGCAAAGTGACGGTTAAATCGGGCCACCCAGGATATATAGCTGTCCATGGTTGCACGCTGGTGGCAAAGGGGTGCGCAGCAGGTTGGTAGATCTTCAGGAGCAGGCGCAGAACTTTTCCGATGGGGCCACTCGTTCACCGGATGAGTGCAGAGCAGTTGACTAGGGTAATCTGTTGGGTAGAAAGGATGCGGTCAGGCACGTGCATTCGGTTGTGACTGCTGCTGCAAAGTGACAGTCAAATCGGGTCACCCAGGTTATAAAGCTGTCGACGGTATCGCGCTGGTGGCAAAGGGGTGCGCAGCAGGTTTGTAGATCTTCAGGAGCAGGCGCAGAACTTTTCCGATGGGGCCACTCGTTCACCGGATGAGTGCAGAGCAGTTGACTGGGGCAATCTGTTGGGGGGAAAGCATGCGGTCAGGCACGTGCATTCGGTTGTGACTGCTGCTGCAAAGTGACGGTCAAATCGGGCCACCCAGGTTATATAGCTGTCGACGGTATCGCGCTAGTGGCAAAGGGGTGCGCAGCAGGTTTGTAGATCTTCAGGAGCAGGCGCAGAACTTTTTCGATGGGGCCACTCGTTCACCGGATGAGTCCAGAGCAGTTGACTGGGGCAATCTGTTGGGGGGAAAGGATGCGGTCAGGCACGTGCATTCGGTTGTGACTGCTGCTGCAAACTGACGGTCAAATCGGGCCACCCAGGTTATATAGCTGTCGACGGTATCTCGCTGGTGGCAAAGGGGTGCGCAGCAGGTTTGTAGATCTTCAGGAGCAGGCGCAGAACTTTTCCGATGGGGCCACTCGTTCACCGGATGAGTGCAGAGCAGTTGACTGCGGCAATCTGTTGGGGAGAAAGGATGCGGTCAGGCACGTGCATTCGGTTGTGACTGCTGCTGCAAAGTGACGGTCAAATCGGGCCATCCAGGTTATATACCTGTCGACGGTATCGCGCTGGTGGCAAAGGGGTGCGCAAGAGGTTTGTAGATCTTCAGGAGCAGGCGCAGAACTTTTCCGATGGGGCCACTCGTTCACCGGATGAGTGCAGAGCAGTTGACTGGGGCAATCTGTTGGGGGGAAAGGATGCGGTCAGGCACGTGCATTCGGTTGTGACTGCTGCTGCAAGGTGACGGTTAAATCGGGCCACCAAGGTTATATAGCTGTCCATGGTATCACGCTGGTGGCAAAGGGGTGCGCAGCAGGTTGGTAGATCTTCAGGAGCAGGCGCAGAACTTTTCCGATGGGGCCACTCGTTCACCGGATGAGTGCAGAGCAGTTGACTAGGGCAATCTGTTGGGGGGAAAGGATGTGGTCAGGCACGTGCATTCGGTTGTGACTGCTGCTGCAAAGTGACAGTCAAATCGGGTCACCCTGGTTATATAGCTGTCGACGGTATCGCGCTGGTGGCAAAGGGGTGCGCAGCAGGTTTGTAGATCTTCAGGAGCAGGCGCAGAACTTTTCCGATGGGGCCACTCGTTCACCGGATGAGTGCAGAGCAGTTGACTGGGGCAATCTGTTGGGGGGAAAGCATGCGGTCAGGCACGTGCATTCGGTTGTGACTGCTGCTGCAAAGTGACGGTCAAATCGGGCCACCCAGGTTATATAGCTGTCGACGGTATCGCGCGAGTGGCAAAGGGGTGCGCAGCTGGTTTGTAGATCTTCAGGAGCAGGCGCAGAACATTTTCGATGGGGCCACTCGTTCACCGGATGAGTGCAGAGCAGTTGACTGGGGCAATCTGTTGGGGGGAAAGGATGCGGTCAGGCACGTGCATTCGGTTGTGACTGCTGCTGCAAACTGACGGTCAAATCGGGCCACCCAGGTTATATAGCTGTCGACGGTATCTCGCTGGTGGCAAAGGGGTGCGCAGCAGGTTTGTAGATCTTCAGGAGCAGGCGCAGAACTTTTCCGATGGGGCCACTCGTTCACCGGATGAGTGCAGAGCAGTTGACTGGGGCAATCTGTTGGGGGGAAATGATGCGGTCAGGCACGTGCATTCGGTTGTGACTGCTGCTGCAAAGTGACGGTCAAATCGGGCCACCCAGGTTATATACCTGTCGATGGTATCGCGCTGGTGGCAAAGGGGTGCGCAGCAGGTTTGTAGATCTTCAGGAGCAGGCGCAGAACTTTTCCGATGGGGCCACTCGTTGTCCGGATGAGTGCACAGCAGTTGACTGGGGCAATCTGTTGGGAGGAAAGGATGCGGTCAGGCACGTGCATTCGGTTGTGACTGCTGCTGCAAAAGTGACGGTCAAATGTGGCCACCCAGGTTATATACCTGTCGACGGTATCGCGCAGGTGGCAAAGGGGTGCGCAGCAGGTTTGTAGATCTTCAGGAGCAGGCGCAGAACTTTTCCGATGGGGCCACTCGTTCACCGGATGAGTGCAGAGCAGTTGACTGCGGCAATCTGTTGGAGGGAAAGGATGCGGTCAGGCACGTGCATTCGGTTGTGACTGCTGCTGCAAAGTGACGGTCAAATCGGGCCATCCAGGTTATATACCTGTCGACGCTATCGCGCTGGTGGCAAAGGGGTGCGCAGCAGGTTTGTAGATCTTCAGGAGCAGGCGCAGAACTTTTCCGATGGGGCCACTCGTTCACCGGATGAGTGCAGAGCAGTTGACTGGGGCAATCTGTTGGGGGGAAAGGATGCGGTCAGGCACGTGCATTCGGTTGTGACTGCTGCTGCAAAGTGACGGTTAAATCGGGCCACCCAGGATATATAGCTGTCCATGGTTGCACGCTGGTGGCAAAGGGGTGCGCAGCAGGTTGGTAGATCTTCAGGAGCAGGCGCAGAACTTTTCCGATGGGGCCACTCGTTCACCGGATGAGTGCAGAGCAGTTGACTAGGGTAATCTGTTGGGTAGAAAGGATGCGGTCAGGCACGTGCATTTGGTTGTGACTGCTGCTGCAAAGTGACAGTCAAATCGGGTCACCCAGGTTATAAAGCTGTCGACGGTATCGCGCTGGTGGCAAAGGGGTGCGCAGCAGGTTTGTAGATCTTCAGGAGCAGGCGCAGAACTTTTCCGATGGGGCCACTCGTTCACCGGATGAGTGCAGAGCAGTTGACTGGGGCAATCTGTTGGGGGGAAAGCATGCGGTCAGGCACGTGCATTCGGTTGTGACTGCTGCTGCAAAGTGACGGTCAAATCGGGCCACCCAGGTTATATAGCTGTCGACGGTATCGCGCTAGTGGCAAAGGGGTGCGCAGCAGGTTTGTAGATCTTCAGGAGCAGGCGCAGAACTTTTTCGATGGGGCCACTCGTTCACCGGATGAGTCCAGAGCAGTTGACTGGGGCAATCTGTTGGGGGGAAAGGATGCGGTCAGGCACGTGCATTCGGTTGTGACTGCTGCTGCAAACTGACGGTCAAATCGGGCCACCCAGGTTATGTAGCTGTCGACGGTATCTCGCTGGTGGCAAAGGGGTGCGCAGCAGGTTTGTAGATCTTCAGGAGCAGGCGCAGAACTTTTCCGATGGGGCCACTCGTTCACCGGATGAGTGCAGAGCAGTTGACTGGAGCAATCTGTTGGGGGGAAAGGATGCGGTCAGGCACGTGCATTCGGTTGTGACTGCTGCTGCAAAGTGACGGTCAAATCGGGCCACCCAGGTTATATACCTGTCGATGGTATCGCGCTGGTGGCAAAGGGGTGCGCAGCAGGTTTGTAGATCTTCAGGAGCAGGCGCAGAACTTTTCCGATGGGGCCACTCGTTCACCGGCTGAGTGCACAGCAGTTGACTGGGGCAATCTGTTGGGGGGAAAGGATGCGGTCAGGCACGTGCATTCGGTTGTGACTGCTGCTGCAAAAGTGACGGTCAAATGTGGCCACCCAGGTTATATACCTGTCGACGGTATCGCGCAGGTGGCAAAGGGGTGCGCAGCAGGTTTGTAGATCTTCAGGAGCAGGCGCAGAACTTTTCCGATGGGGCCACTCGTTCACCGGATGAGTGCAGAGCAGTTGACTGGGGCAATCTGTTGGGGGGAAAGGATGTGGTCAGGCACGTGCATTCGGTTGTGACTGCTGCTGCAAAGTGACGGTCAAATCGGGCCATCCAGGTTATATAGCTGTCGACGGTATCACGCATGTGGCAAAGGGGTGCGCAGGAGGTTTGTACATCTTCAGGAGCAGGCGCAGAACTTTTCCGATGGGGCCACTCGTTCACTGGATGAGTGCAGAGCAGTTGACTGGGGTAATCTGTTGGGGGGAAAGGATGCGGTCAGGCACGTGCATTCGGTTGTGACTGCTGCTGCAAAGTGACGGTCAAATCGGGCCACCCAGGTTATATAGCTGTCGACGGTATCGCGCTGGTGGCAAAGGGGTGCGCAGCAGGTTTGTAGATCTTCAGGAGCAGGCGCAGAACTTTTCTGATGGGGCCACTCGTTCACCGGATGAGTGCAGAGCAGTTGACTGGGCAATCTGTTGGGGGGAAAGGACGCGGTCAGGCACGTGCATTCGGTTGTGACTGCTGCTGCAAAGTGACGGTCAAATCGGGCCACCCAGGTTATATAGCTGTCCATGGTATCGCGCTGTTGGCAAAGGGGTGCGCAGCAGGTTGGTAGATCTTCAGGAGCAGGCGCAGAACTTTTCCGATGGGGCCACTCGTTCACCGGATGAGTGCAGAGAAGTTGACTGGGGCAATCTGTTGGGGGGAAAGGATGCGGTCAGGCACGTGCATTCGGTTGTGACTGCTGCTGCAAAGTGACAGTCAAATCGGGTCACCCAGGTTATATAGCTGTCGACCTTATCGCGCTAGTGGCAAAGGGGTGCGCAGCAGGTTAGTAGATCTTCAGGAGCAGGCGCAGAACTTTTCCGATGTGGCCACTCGTTCACTGGATGAGTGCAGAGCAGTTGACTGGGGCAATCTGTTGGGGGGAAAGCATGCGGTCAGGCACGTGCATTCGGTTGTGACTGCTGCTGCAAAGTGACGGTCAAATCGGGCCACCCAGGTTATATAGCTGTCGACGGTATCGCGCTGGTGGCAAAGGGGTGCGCAGCAGGTTTGTAGATCTTCAGGAGCAGGCGCAGAACTTTTCCGATGGGGCCACTCGTTCACCGGATGAGTGCAGAGCAGTTGACTGGGGCAATCTGTTGGGGGGAAAGCATGCGGTCAGGCACGTGCATTCGGTTTTGACTGCTGCTGCAAAGTGACGGTCAAATCGGGCCACCCAGGTTATATAGCTGTCGACGGTATCGCGCGATTGGCAAAGGGGTGCGCATCTGGTTTGTAGATCTTCAGGAGCAGGCGCAGAACATTTTCGATGGGGCCACTCGTTCACCGGATGAGTGCAGAGCAGTTGACTGGGGCAATCTGTTGGGGGGAAAGGATGCGGTCAGGCACGTGCATTCGGTTGTGACTGCTGCTGCAAACTGACGGTCAAATCGGGCCACCCAGGTTATATAGCTGTCGACGGTATCTCGCTGGTGGCAAAGGGGTGCGCAGCAGGTTTGTAGATCTTCAGGAGCAGGCGCAGAACTTTTCCGATGGGGCCACTCGTTCACCGGATGAGTGCAGAGCAGTTGACTGGGGCAATCTGTTGGGGGGAAATGATGCGGTCAGGCACGTGCATTCGGTTGTGACTGCTGCTGCAAAGTGACGGTCAAATCGGGCCACCCAGGTTATATACCTGTCGATGGTATCGCGCTGGTGGCAAAGGGGTGCGCAGCAGGTTTGTAGATCTTCAGGAGCAGGCGCAGAACTTTTCCGATGGGGCCACTCGTTGTCCGGATGAGTGCACAGCAGTTGACTGGGGCAATCTGTTGGGAGGAAAGGATGCGGTCAGGCACGTGCATTCGGTTGTGACTGCTGCTGCAAAAGTGACGGTCAAATGTGGCCACCCAGGTTATATACCTGTCGACGGTATCGCGCAGGTGGCAAAGGGGTGCGCAGCAGGTTTGTAGATCTTCAGGAGCAGGCGCAGAACGTTTCCGATGGGGCCACTCGTTCACCGGATGAGTGCAGAGCAGTTGACTGCGGCAATCTGTTGGAGGGAAAGGATGCGGTCAGGCACGTGCATTCGGTTGTGACTGCTGCTGCAAAGTGACGGTCAAATCGGGCCATCCAGGTTATATACCTGTCGACGCTATCGCGCTGGTGGCAAAGGGGTGCGCAGCAGGTTTGTAGATCTTCAGGAGCAGGCGCAGAAATTTTCCGATGGGGCCACTCGTTCACCGGATGAGTGCAGAGCAGTTGACTGGGGCAATCTGTTGGGGGAAAAGGATGCGGTCAGGCAAGTGCATTCGGTTGTGACTGCTGCTGCAAAGTGACGGTTAAATCGGGCCACCCAGGATATATAGCTGTCCATGGTTGCACGCTGGTGGCAAAGGGGTGCGCAGCAGGTTGGTAGATCTTCAGGAGCAGGCGCAGAACTTTTCCGATGGGGCCACTCGTTCACCGGATGAGTGCAGAGCAGTTGACTAGGGTAATCTGTTGGGTAGAAAGGATGCGGTCAGGCACGTGCATTCGGTTGTGACTGCTGCTGCAAAGTGACAGTCAAATCGGGTCACCCAGGTTATAAAGCTGTCGACGGTATCGCGCTGGTGGCAAAGGGGTGCGCAGCAGGTTTGTAGATCTTCAGGAGCAGGCGCAGAACTTTTCCGATGGGGCCACTCGTTCACCGGATGAGTGCAGAGCAGTTGACTGGGGCAATCTGTTGGGGGGAAAGCATGCGGTCAGGCACGTGCATTCGGTTGTGACTGCTGCTGCAAAGTGACGGTCAAATCGGGCCACCCAGGTTATATAGCTGTCGACGGTATCGCGCTAGTGGCAAAGGGGTGCGCAGCAGGTTTGTAGATCTTCAGGAGCAGGCGCAGAACTTTTTCGATGGGGCCACTCGTTCACCGGATGAGTCCAGAGCAGTTGACTGGGGCAATCTGTTGGGGGGAAAGGATGCGGTCAGGCACGTGCATTTGGTTGTGACTGCTGCTGCAAACTGACGGTCAAATCGGGCCACCCAGGTTATATAGCTGTCGACGGTATCTCGCTGGTGGCAAAGGGGTGCGCAGCAGGTTTGTAGATCTTCAGGAGCAGGCGCAGAACTTTTCCGATGGGGCCACTCGTTCAACGGATGAGTGCAGAGCAGTTGACTGCGGCAATCTGTTGGGGGGAAAGGATGCGGTCAGGCACGTGCATTCGGTTGTGACTGCTGCTGCAAAGTGACGGTCAAATCGGGCCATCCAGGTTATATACCTGTCGACGGTATCGCGCTGGTGGCAAAGGGGTGCGCAGCAGGTTTGTAGATCTTCAGGAGCAGGCGCAGAACTTTTCCGATGGGGCCACTCGTTCACTGGATGAATGCAGAGCAGTTGACTGGGGCAATCTGTTGGGGGGAAAGGATGCGGTCAGGCACGTGCATTCGGTTGTGACTGCTGCTGCAAGGTGACGGTTAAATCGGGCCACCCAGGTTATATAGCTGTCCATGGTATCACGCTGGTGGCAAAGGGGTGCGCAGCAGGTTTGTAGATCTTCAGGAGCAGGCGCAGAACTTTTCCGATGGGGCCACTCGTTCAACGGATGAGTGCAGAGCAGTTGACTGCGGCAATCTGTTGGGGGGAAAGGATGCGGTCAGGCACGTGCATTCGGTTGTGACTGCTGCTGCAAAGTGACGGTCAAATCGGGCCATCCAGGTTATATACCTGTCGACGGTATCGCGCTGGTGGCAAAGGGGTGCGCAGCAGGTTTGTAGATCTTCAGGAGCAGGCGCAGAACTTTTCCGATGGGGCCACTCGTTCACTGGATGAATGCAGAGCAGTTGACTGGGGCAATCTGTTGGGGGGAAAGGATGCGGTCAGGCACGTGCATTCGGTTGTGACTGCTGCTGCAAGGTGACGGTTAAATCGGGCCACCCAGGTTATATAGCTGTCCATGGTATCACGCTGGTGGCAAAGGGGTGCGCAGCAGGTTGGTAGATCTTCAGGAGCAGGCGCAGAACTTTTCCGATGGGGCCACTCGTTCACCGGATGAGTGCAGAGCAGTTGACTAGGGCAATCTGTTGGGGGGAAAGGATGTGGTCAGGCACGTGCATTCGGTTGTGACTGCTGCTGCAAAGTGACAGTCAAATCGGGTCACCCAGGTTATATAGCTGTCGACGGTATCGCGCTGGTGGCAAAGGGGTGCGCAGCAGGTTTGTAGATCTTCAGGAGCAGGCGCAGAACTTTTCCGATGGGGCCACTCGTTCACCGGATGAGTGCAGAGCAGTTGACTGGGGCAATCTGTTGGGGGGAAAGCATGCGGTCAGGCACGTGCATTCGGTTGTGACTGCTGCTGCAAAGTGACGGTCAAATCGGGCCACCCAGGTTATATAGCTGTCGACGGTATCGCGCGAGTGGCAAAGGGGTGCGCAGCTGGTTTGTAGATCTTCAGGAGCAGGCGCAGAACATTTTCGATGGGGCCACTCGTTCACCGGATGAGTGCAGAGCAGTTGACTGGGGCAATCTGTTGGGGGGAAAGGATGCGGTCAGGCACGTGCATTCGGTTGTGACTGCTGCTGCAAACTGACGGTCAAATCGGGCCACCCAGGTTATATAGCTGTCGACGGTATCTCGCTGGTGGCAAAGGGGTGCGCAGCAGGTTTGTAGATCTTCAGGAGCAGGCGCAGAACTTTTCCGATGGGGCCACTCGTTCACCGGATGAGTGCAGAGCAGTTGACTGGGGCAATCTGTTGGGGGGAAATGATGCGGTCAGGCACGTGCATTCGGTTGTGACTGCTGCTGCAAAGTGACGGTCAAATCGGGCCACCCAGGTTATATACCTGTCGATGGTATCGCGCTGGTGGCAAAGGGGTGCGCAGCAGGTTTGTAGATCTTCAGGAGCAGGCGCAGAACTTTTCCGATGGGGCCACTCGTTGTCCGGATGAGTGCACAGCAGTTGACTGGGGAATCTGTTGGGAGGAAAGGATGCGGTCAGGCACGTGCATTCGGTTGTGACTGCTGCTGCAAAAGTGACGGTCAAATGTGGCCACCCAGGTTATATACCTGTCGACGGTATCGCGCAGGTGGCAAAGGGGTGCGCAGCAGGTTTGTAGATCTTCAGGAGCAGGCGCAGAACTTTTCCGATGGGGCCACTCGTTCACCGGATGAGTGCAGAGCAGTTGACTGCGGCAATCTGTTGGAGGGAAAGGATGCGGTCAGGCACGTGCATTCGGTTGTGACTGCTGCTGCAAAGTGACGGTCAAATCGGGCCATCCAGGTTATATACCTGTCGACGCTATCGCGCTGGTGGCAAAGGGGTGCGCAGCAGGTTTGTAGATCTTCAGGAGCAGGCGCACAACTTTTCCGATGGGGCCACTCGTTCACCGGATGAGTGCAGAGCAGTTGACTGGGGCAATCTGTTGGGGGGAAAGGATGCGGTCAGGCACGTGCATTCGGTTGTGACTGCTGCTGCAAAGTGACGGTTAAATCGGGCCACCCAGGATATATAGCTGTCCATGGTTGCACGCTGGTGGCAAAGGGGTGCGCAGCAGGTTGGTAGATCTTGAGGAGCAGGCGCAGAACTTTTCCGATGGGGCCACTCGTTCACCGGATGAGTGCAGAGGAGTTGACTAGGGTAATCTGTTGGGTAGAAAGGATGCGGTCAGGCACGTGCATTCGGTTGTGACTGCTGCTGCAAAGTGACAGTCAAATCGGGTCACCCAGGTTATAAAGCTGTCGACGGTATCGCGCTGGTGGCAAAGGGGTGCGCAGCAGGTTTGTAGATCTTCAGGAGCAGGCGCAGAACTTTTCCGATGGGGCCACTCGTTCACCGGATGAGTGCAGAGCAGTTGACTGGGGCAATCTGTTGGGGGGAAAGCATGCGGTCAGGCACGTGCATTCGGTTGTGACTGCTGCTGCAAAGTGACGGTCAAATCGGGCCACCCAGGTTATATAGCTGTCGACGGTATCGCGCTAGTGGCAAAGGGGTGCGCAGCAGGTTTGTAGATCTTCAGGAGCAGGCGCAGAACTTTTTCGATGGGGCCACTCGTTCACCGGATGAGTCCAGAGCAGTTGACTGGGGCAATCTGTTGGGGGGAAAGGATGCGGTCAGGCACGTGCATTCGGTTGTGACTGCTGCTGCAAACTGACGGTCAAATCGGGCCACCCAGGTTATATAGCTGTCGACGGTATCTCGCTGGTGGCAAAGGGGTGCGCAGCAGGTTTGTAGATCTTCAGGAGCAGGCGCAGAACTTTTCCGATGGGGCCACTCGTTCACCGGATGAGTGCAGAGCAGTTGACTGGGGCAATCTGTTGGGGGGAAAGGATGCGGTCAGGCACGTGCATTCGGTTGTGACTGCTGCTGCAAAGTGACGGTCAAATCGGGCCACCCAGGTTATATACCTGTCGATGGTATCGCGCTGGTGGCAAAGGGGTGCGCAGCAGGTTTGTAGATCTTCAGGAGCAGGCGCAGAACTTTTCCGATGGGGCCACTCGTTCACCGGCTGAGTGCACAGCAGTTGACTGGGGCAATCTGTTGGGGGGAAAGGATGCGGTCAGGCACGTGCATTCGGTTGTGACTGCTGCTGCAAACTGACGGTCAAATCGGGCCACCCAGGTTATATAGCTGTCGACGGTATCTCGCTGGTGGCAAAGGGGTGCGCAGCAGGTTTGTAGATCTTCAGGAGCAGGCGCAGAACTTTTCTGATGGGGCCACTCGTTCACCGGATGAGTGCAGAGCAGTTGACTGGGCAATCTGTTGGGGGGAAAGCATGCGGTCAGGCACGTGCATTCGGTTGTGACTGCTGCTGCAAAGTGACGGTCAAATCGGGCCACCCAGGTTATATAGCTGTCCATGGTATCGCGCTGTTGGCAAAGGGGTGCGCAGCAGGTTGGTAGATCTTCAGGAGCAGGCGCAGAACTTTTCCGATGGGGCCACTCGTTCACCGGATGAGTGCAGAGAAGTTGACTGGGGCAATCTGTTGGGGGGAAAGGATGCGGTCAGGCACGTGCATTCGGTTGTGACTGCTGCTGCAAAGTGACAGTCAAATGGGGTCACCCAGGTTATATAGCTGTCGACCTTATCGCGCTAGTGGCAAAGGGGTGCGCAGCAGGTTAGTAGATCTTCAGGAGCAGGCGCAGAACTTTTCCGATGGGGCCACTCGTTCACCGGATGAGTGCAGAGCAGTTGACTGGGGCAATCTGTTGGGGGGAAAGCATGCGGTCAGGCACGTGCATTCGGTTGTGACTGCTGCTGCAAAGTGACGGTCAAATCGGGCCACCCAGGTTATATAGCTGTCGACGGTATCGCGCGAGTGGCAAAGGGGTGCGCAGCTGGTTTGTAGATCTTCAGGAGCAGGCGCAGAACATTTTCGATGGGGCCACTCGTTCACCGGATGAGTGCAGAGCAGTTGACTGGGGCAATCTGTTGGGGGGAAAGGATGCGGTCAGGCACGTGCATTCGGTTGTGACTGCTGCTGCAAACTGACGGTCAAATCGGGCCACCCAGGTTATATAGCTGTCGACGGTATCTCGCTGGTGGCAAAGGGGTGCGCAGCAGGTTTGTAGATCTTCAGGAGCAGGCGCAGAACTTTTCCGATGGGGCCACTCGTTCGCCGGATGAGTGCAGAGCAGTTGACTGGGGCAATCTGTTGGGGGGAAATGATGCGGTCAGGCACGTGCATTCGGTTGTGACTGCTGCTGCAAAGTGACGGTCAAATCGGGCCACCCAGGTTATATACCTGTCGATGGTATCGCGCTGGTGGCAAAGGAGTGCGCAGCAGGTTTGTAGATCTTCAGGAGCAGGCGCAGAACTTTTCCGATGGGGCCACTCGTTGTCCGGATGAGTGCACAGCAGTTGACTGGGGAATCTGTTGGGAGGAAAGGATGCGGTCAGGCACGTGCATTCGGTTGTGACTGCTGCTGCAAAAGTGACGGTCAAATGTGGCCACCCAGGTTATATACCTGTCGACGGTATCGCGCAGGTGGCAAAGGGGTGCGCAGCAGGTTTGTAGATCTTCAGGAGCAGGCGCAGAACTTTTCCGATGGGGCCACTCGTTCACCGGATGAGTGCAGAGCAGTTGACTGCGGCAATCTGTTGGAGGGAAAGGATGCGGTCAGGCACGTGCATTCGGTTGTGACTGCTGCTGCAAAGTGACGGTCAAATCGGGCCATCCAGGTTATATACCTGTCGACGCTATCGCGCTGGTGGCAAAGGGGTGCGCAGCAGGTTTGTAGATCTTCAGGAGCAGGCGCACAACTTTTCCGATGGGGCCACTCGTTCACCGGATGAGTGCAGAGCAGTTGACTGGGGCAATCTGTTGGGGGGAAAGGATGCGGTCAGGCACGTGCATTCGGTTGTGACTGCTGCTGCAAAGTGACGGTTAAATCGGGCCACCCAGGATATATAGCTGTCCATGGTTGCACGCTGGTGGCAAAGGGGTGCGCAGCAGGTTGGTAGATCTTCAGGAGCAGGCGCAGAACTTTTCCGATGGGGCCACTCGTTCACCGGATGAGTGCAGAGGAGTTGACTAGGGTAATCTGTTGGGTAGAAAGGATGCGGTCAGGCACGTGCATTCGGTTGTGACTGCTGCTGCAAAGTGACAGTCAAATCGGGTCACCCAGGTTATAAAGCTGTCGACGGTATCGCGCTGGTGGCAAAGGGGTGCGCAGCAGGTTTGTAGATCTTCAGGAGCAGGCGCAGAACTTTTCCGAAGGGGCCACTCGTTCACCGGATGAGTGCAGAGCAGTTGACTGGGGCAATCTGTTGGGGGGAAAGCATGCGGTCAGGCACGTGCATTCGGTTGTGACTGCTGCTGCAAAGTGACGGTCAAATCGGGCCACCCAGGTTATATAGCTGTCGACGGTATCGCGCTAGTGGCAAAGGGGTGCGCAGCAGGTTTGTAGATCTTCAGGAGCAGGCGCAGAACTTTTTCGATGGGGCCACTCGTTCACCGGATGAGTCCAGAGCAGTTGACTAGGGCAATCTGTTGGGGGGAAAGGATGCGGTCAGGCACGTGCATTCGGTTGTGACTGCTGCTGCAAACTGACGGTCAAATCGGGCCACCCAGGTTATATAGCTGTCGACGGTATCTCGCTGGTGGCAAAGGGGTGCGCAGCAGGTTTGTAGATCTTCAGGAGCAGGCGCAGAACTTTTCCGATGGGGCCACTCGTTCACCGGATGAGTGCAGAGCAGTTGACTGGGGCAATCTGTTGGGGGGAAAGGATGCGGTCAGGCACGTGCATTCGGTTGTGACTGCTGCTGCAAAGTGACGGTCAAATCGGGCCACCCAGGTTATATACCTGTCGATGGTATCGCGCTGGTGGCAAAGGGGTGCGCAGCAGGTTTGTAGATCTTCAGGAGCAGGCGCAGAACTTTTCCGATGGGGCCACTCGTTCACCGGCTGAGTGCACAGCAGTTGACTGGGGCAATCTGTTGGGGGGAAAGGATGCGGTCAGGCACGTGCATTCGGTTGTGACTGCTGCTGCAAAAGTGACGGTCAAATGTGGCCACCCAGGTTATATACCTGTCGACGGTATCGCGCAGGTGGCAAAGGGGTGCGCAGCAGGTTTGTAGATCTTCAGGAGCAGGCGCAGAACTTTTCCGATGGGGCCACTCGTTCACCGGATGAGTGCAGAGCAGTTGACTGGGGCAATCTGTTGGGGGGAAAGGATGTGGTCAGGCACGTGCATTCGGTTGTGACTGCTGCTGCAAAGTGACGGTCAAATCGGGCCATCCAGGTTATATAGCTGTCGACGGTATCACGCATGTGGCAAAGGGGTGCGCAGGAGGTTTGTACATCTTCAGGAGCAGGCGCAGAACTTTTCCGATGGGGCCACTCGTTCACTGGATGAGTGCAGAGCAGTTGACTGGGGTAATCTGTTGGGGGGAAAGGATGCGGTCAGGCACGTGCATTCGGTTGTGACTGCTGCTGCAAAGTGACGGTCAAATCGGGCCACCCAGGTTATATAGCTGTCGACGGTATCGCGCTGGTGGCAAAGGGGTGCGCAGCAGGTTTGTAGATCTTCAGGAGCAGGCGCAGAACTTTTCTGATGGGGCCACTCGTTCACCGGATGAGTGCAGAGCAGTTGACTGGGCAATCTGTTGGGGGGAAAGCATGCGGTCAGGCACGTGCATTCGGTTGTGACTGCTGCTGCAAAGTGACGGTCAAATCGGGCCACCCAGGTTATATACCTGTCGATGGTATCGCGCTGGTGGCAAAGGAGTGCGCAGCAGGTTTGTAGATCTTCAGGAGCAGGCGCAGAACTTTTCCGATGGGGCCACTCGTTGTCCGGATGAGTGCACAGCAGTTGACTGGGGAATCTGTTGGGAGGAAAGGATGCGGTCAGGCACGTGCATTCGGTTGTGACTGCTGCTGCAAAAGTGACGGTCAAATGTGGCCACCCAGGTTATATACCTGTCGACGGTATCGCGCAGGTGGCAAAGGGGTGCGCAGCAGGTTTGTAGATCTTCAGGAGCAGGCGCAGAACTTTTCCGATGGGGCCACTCGTTCACCGGATGAGTGCAGAGCAGTTGACTGCGGCAATCTGTTGGAGGGAAAGGATGCGGTCAGGCACGTGCATTCGGTTGTGACTGCTGCTGCAAAGTGACGGTCAAATCGGGCCATCCAGGTTATATACCTGTCGACGCTATCGCGCTGGTGGCAAAGGGGTGCGCAGCAGGTTTGTAGATCTTCAGGAGCAGGCGCACAACTTTTCCGATGGGGCCACTCGTTCACCGGATGAGTGCAGAGCAGTTGACTGGGGCAATCTGTTGGGGGGAAAGGATGCGGTCAGGCACGTGCATTCGGTTGTGACTGCTGCTGCAAAGTGACGGTTAAATCGGGCCACCCAGGATATATAGCTGTCCATGGTTGCACGCTGGTGGCAAAGGGGTGCGCAGCAGGTTGGTAGATCTTCAGGAGCAGGCGCAGAACTTTTCCGATGGGGCCACTCGTTCACCGGATGAGTGCAGAGGAGTTGACTAGGGTAATCTGTTGGGTAGAAAGGATGCGGTCAGGCACGTGCATTCGGTTGTGACTGCTGCTGCAAAGTGACAGTCAAATCGGGTCACCCAGGTTATAAAGCTGTCGACGGTATCGCGCTGGTGGCAAAGGGGTGCGCAGCAGGTTTGTAGATCTTCAGGAGCAGGCGCAGAACTTTTCCGAAGGGGCCACTCGTTCACCGGATGAGTGCAGAGCAGTTGACTGGGGCAATCTGTTGGGGGGAAAGCATGCGGTCAGGCACGTGCATTCGGTTGTGACTGCTGCTGCAAAGTGACGGTCAAATCGGGCCACCCAGGTTATATAGCTGTCGACGGTATCGCGCTAGTGGCAAAGGGGTGCGCAGCAGGTTTGTAGATCTTCAGGAGCAGGCGCAGAACTTTTTCGATGGGGCCACTCGTTCACCGGATGAGTCCAGAGCAGTTGACTAGGGCAATCTGTTGGGGGGAAAGGATGCGGTCAGGCACGTGCATTCGGTTGTGACTGCTGCTGCAAACTGACGGTCAAATCGGGCCACCCAGGTTATATAGCTGTCGACGGTATCTCGCTGGTGGCAAAGGGGTGCGCAGCAGGTTTGTAGATCTTCAGGAGCAGGCGCAGAACTTTTCCGATGGGGCCACTCGTTCACCGGATGAGTGCAGAGCAGTTGACTGGGGCAATCTGTTGGGGGGAAAGGATGCGGTCAGGCACGTGCATTCGGTTGTGACTGCTGCTGCAAAGTGACGGTCAAATCGGGCCACCCAGGTTATATACCTGTCGATGGTATCGCGCTGGTGGCAAAGGGGTGCGCAGCAGGTTTGTAGATCTTCAGGAGCAGGCGCAGAACTTTTCCGATGGGGCCACTCGTTCACCGGCTGAGTGCACAGCAGTTGACTGGGGCAATCTGTTGGGGGGAAAGGATGCGGTCAGGCACGTGCATTCGGTTGTGACTGCTGCTGCAAAAGTGACGGTCAAATGTGGCCACCCAGGTTATATACCTGTCGACGGTATCGCGCAGGTGGCAAAGGGGTGCGCAGCAGGTTTGTAGATCTTCAGGAGCAGGCGCAGAACTTTTCCGATGGGGCCACTCGTTCACCGGAGGAGTGCAGAGCAGTTGACTGGGGCAATCTGTTGGGGGGAAAGGATGTGGTCAGGCACGTGCATTCGGTTGTGACTGCTGCTGCAAAGTGACGGTCAAATCGGGCCATCCAGGTTATATAGCTGTCGACGGTATCACGCATGTGGCAAAGGGGTGCGCAGGAGGTTTGTACATCTTCAGGAGCAGGCGCAGAACTTTTCCGATGGGGCCACTCGTTCACTGGATGAGTGCAGAGCAGTTGACTGGGGTAATCTGTTGGGGGGAAAGGATGCGGTCAGGCACGTGCATTCGGTTGTGACTGCTGCTGCAAAGTGACGGTCAAATCGGGCCACCCAGGTTATATAGCTGTCGACGGTATCGCGCTGGTGGCAAAGGGGTGCGCAGCAGGTTTGTAGATCTTCAGGAGCAGGCGCAGAACTTTTCTGATGGGGCCACTCGTTCACCGGATGAGTGCAGAGCAGTTGACTGGGCAATCTGTTGGGGGGAAAGCATGCGGTCAGGCACGTGCATTCGGTTGTGACTGCTGCTGCAAAGTGACGGTCAAATCGGGCCACCCAGGTTATATAGCTGTCCATGGTATCGCGCTGTTGGCAAAGGGGTGCGCAGCAGGTTGGTAGATCTTCAGGAGCAGGCGCAGAACTTTTCCGATGGGGCCACTCGTTCACCGGATGAGTGCAGAGAAGTTGACTGGGGCAATCTGTTGGGGGGAAAGGATGCGGTCAGGCACGTGCATTCGGTTGTGACTGCTGCTGCAAAGTGACAGTCAAATGGGGTCACCCAGGTTATATAGCTGTCGACCTTATCGCGCTAGTGGCAAAGGGGTGCGCAGCAGGTTAGTAGATCTTCAGGAGCAGGCGCAGAACTTTTCCGATGGGGCCACTCGTTCACCGGATGAGTGCAGAGCAGTTGACTGGGGCAATCTGTTGGGGGGAAAGCATGCGGTCAGGCACGTGCATTCGGTTGTGACTGCTGCTGCAAAGTGACGGTCAAATCGGGCCACCCAGGTTATATAGCTGTCGACGGTATCGCGCTGGTGGCAAAGGGGTGCGCAGCAGGTTTGTAGATCTTCAGGAGCAGGCGCAGAACTTTTCCGATGGGGCCACTCGTTCACCGGATGAGTGCAGAGCAGTTGAATGCGGCAATCTGTTGGGGGGAAAGGATGCGGTGAGGCACGTGCATTCGGTTGTGACTGCTGCTGCAAATTGACGGTCAAATCGGGCCATCCAGGTTATATACCTGTCGACGGTATCGCGCTGGTGGCAAAGGGGTGCGCAGCAGGTTTGTAGATCTTCAGGAGCAGGCGCAGAACTTTTCCGATGGGGCCACTCGTTCACCGGATGAGTGCAGAGCAGTTGACTGGGGCAATCTGTTGGGGGGGAAAGGATGCGGTCAGGCACGTGCATTCGGTTGTGACTGCTGCTGCAAGGTGACGGTTAAATCGGGCCACCCAGGTTATATAGCTGTCCATGGTATCACGCTGGTGGCAAAGGGGTGCGCAGCAGGTTGGTAGATCTTCAGGAGCAGGCGCAGAACTTTTCCGATGGGGCCACTCGTTCACCGGATGAGTGCAGAGCAGTTGACTGGGGCAATCTGTTGGGGGGAAAGCATGCGGTCAGGCACGTGCATTCGCTTGTGACTGCTGCTGCAAAGTGACGGTCAAATCGGGCCACCCAGGTTATATAGCTGTCGACGGTATCGCGCTAGTGGCAAAGGGGTGCGCAGCAGGTTTGTAGATCTTCAGGAGCAGGCGCAGAACTTTTCCGATGGGGCCACTCGTTCACCGGATGAGTGCAGAGCAGTTGACTGGGGCAATCTGTTGGGGGGAAAGCATGCGGTCAGGCACGTGCATTCGGTTGTGACTGCTGCTGCAAAGTGACCGTCAAATCGGGCCACCCAGGTTATATAGCTGTCGACGGTATCGCGCTAGTGGCAAAGGGGTGCGCAGCAGGTTTGTAGATCTTCAGGAGCAGGCGCAGAACTTTTTCGATGGGGCCACTCGTTCACCGGATGAGTGCAGAGCAGTTGACTGGGGCAATCTGTTGGGGGAAAGGATGCGGTCAGGCACGTGCGTTCGGTTGTGACTGCTGCTGCAAAGTGACGGTCAAATCGGGCCACCCAGGTTATATACCTGTCGACGGTATCGCGCTGGTGGCAAAGGGGTGCGCAGCAGGTTTGTAGATCTTCGGGAGCAGGCGCAGAACTTTTCCGATGGGGCCACTCGTTCACCGGATGAGTGCACAGCAGTTGACTAGGGCAATCTGTTGGGGGGAAAGGATGCGGTCAGGCACGAGCATTCGGTTGTGACTGCTGCTGCAAAAGTGACGGTCAAATCGGGCCACCCAGGTTATATACCTGTCGACGGTATCGCGCAGGTGGCAAAGGGGTGCGCAGCAGGTTTGTAGATCTTCAGGAGCAGGCGCAGAACTTTTCCGATGGGGCCACTCGTTCACCGGATGAGTGCAGAGCAGTTGACTGCGGCAATCTGTTGGGGGGAAAGGATGCGGTCAGGCACGTGCATTCGGTTGTGACTGCTGCTGCAAAGTGACGGTCAAATCGGGCCATCCAGGTTATATACCTGTCGACGGTATCGCGCTGGTGGCAAAGGGGTGCGCAGCAGGTTTGTAGATCTTCAGGAGCAGGCGCAGAACTTTTCCGATGGGGCCACTCGTTCACCGGATGAGTGCAGAGCAGTTGACTGGGGCAATCTGTTGGGGGGGAAAGGATGCGGTCAGGCACGTGCATTCGGTTGTGACTGCTGCTGCAAGGTGACGGTTAAATCGGGCCACCCAGGTTATATAGCTGTCCATGGTATCACGCTGGTGGCAAAAGGGTGCGCAGCAGGTTGGTAGATCTTCAGGAGCAGGCGCAGAACTTTTCCGATGGGGCCACTCGTTCACCGGATGAGTGCAGAGCAGTTGACTAGGGCAATCTGTTGGGGGGAAAGGATGCGGTCAGGCACGTGCATTCGGTTGTGACTGCTGCTGCAAAGTGACAGTCAAATCGGGTCACCCAGGTTATATAGCTGTCGACGGTATCGCGCTGGTGGCAAAGGGGTGCGCAGCAGGTTTGTAGATCTTCAGGAGCAGGCGCAGAACTTTTCCGATGGGGCCACTCGTTCACCGGATGAGTGCAGAGCAGTTGACTGGGGCAATCTGTTGGGGGGAAAGCATGCGGTCAGGCACGTGCATTCGGTTGTGACTGCTGCTGCAAAGTGACCGTCAAATCGGGCCACCCAGGTTATATAGCTGTCGACGGTATCGCGCTAGTGGCAAAGGGGTGCACAGCAGGTTTGTAGATCTTCAGGAGCAGGCGCAGAACTTTTTCGATGGGGCCACTCGTTCACCGGATGAGTGCAGAGCAGTTGACTGGGGCAATCTGTTGGGGGGAAAGGATGCGGTCAGGCACGTGCATTCGGTTGTGACTGCTGCTGCAAACTGACGGTCAAATCGGGCCACCCAGGTTATATAGCTGTCGACGGTATCTCGCTGGTGGCAAAGGGGTGCGCAGCAGGTTTGTAGATCTTCAGGAGCAGGCGCAGAACTTTTCCGATGGGGCCACTCGTTCACCGGATGAGTGCAGAGCAGTTGACTGGGGCAATCTGTTGGGGGGAAAGGATGCGGTCAGGCACGTGCATTCGGTTGTGACTGCTGCTGCAAAGTGACGGTCAAATCGGGCCACCCAGGTTATATACCTGTCGATGGTATCGCGCTGGTGGCAAAGGGGTGCGCAGCAGGTTTGTAGATCTTCAGGAGCAGGCGCAGAACTTTTCTGATGGGGCCACTCGTTGTCCGGATGACTGCACAGCAGTTGACTGGGGCAATCTGTTGGGGGGAAAGGATGCGGTCAGGCACGTGCATTCGGTTGTGACTGCTGCTGCAAAAGTGACGGTCAAATGTGGCCACCCAGGTTATATACCTGTCGCCGGTATCGCGCAGGTGGCAAAGGGGTGCGCAGCAGGTTTGTAGATCTTCAGGAGCAGGCGCAGAACTTTTCCGATGGGGCCACTCGTTCACCGGATGAGTGCAGAGCAGTTGACTGCGGCAATCTGTTGGGGGGAAAGGATGCGGTCAGGCACGTGAATTCGGTTGTGACTGCTGCTGCAAAGTGACGGTCAAATCGGGCCATCCAGGTTATATACCTGTCGACGGTATCGCGCTGGTGGCAAAGGGGTGCGCAGCAGGTTTGTAGATCTTCAGGAGCAGGCGCAGAACTTTTCCGATGGGGCCACTCGTTCACCGGATGAGTGCAGAGCAGTTGACTGGGGCAATCTGTTGGGGGGAAAGGATGCGGTCAGGCACGTGCATTCGGTTGTGACTGCTGCTGCAAAGTGACGGTTAAATCGGGCCACCCAGGATATATAGCTGTCCATGGTTGCACGCTGGTGGCAAAGGGGTGGGCAGCAGGTTGGTAGATCTTCAGGAGCAGGCGCAGAACTTTTCCGATGGGGCCACTCGTTCACCGGATGAGTGCAGAGCAGTTGACTAGGGCAATCTGTTGGGTAGAAAGGATGCGGTCAGGCACGTGCATTCGGTTGTGACTGCTGCTGCAAAGTGACAGTCAAATCGGGTCACTCAGGTTATATAGCTGTCGACGGTATCGCGCTGGTGGCAAAGGGGTGCGCAGCAGGTTTGTAGATCTTCAGGAGCAGGCGCAGAACTTTTCCGATGGGGCCACTCGTTCACCGGATGAGTGCAGAGCAGTTGACTGGGGCAATCTGTTGGGGGGAAAGCATGCGGTCAGGCACGTGCATTCGGTTGTGACTGCTGCTGCAAAGTGACGGTCAAATCTGGCCACCCAGGTTATATAGCTGTCGACGGTATCGCGCTAGTGGCAAAGGAGTGCGCAGCAGGTTTGTAGATCTTCAGGAGCAGGCGCAGAACTTTTTCGATGGGGCCACTCGTTCACCGGATGAGTGCAGAGCAGTTGACTGGGGCAATCTGTTGGGGGAAAGGATGCGGTCAGGCACGTGCATTCGGTTGTGACTGCTGCTGCAAAGTGACGGTCAAATCGGGCCACCCAGGTTATATACCTGTGGACGGTATCGCGCTGGTGGCAAAGGGGTGCGCAGCAGGTTGGTAGATCTTCAGGAGCAGGCGCAGAACTTTTCCGATGGGGCCACTCGTTCACCGGATGAGTGCAGAGCAGTTGACTGGGGCAATCTGTTGGGGGGAAAGGATGCGGTCAGGCACGTGCATTCGGTTGTGACTGCTGCTGCAAAGTGACGGTCAAATCGGGCCACCCAGGTTATATACCTGTCGATGGTATCGCGCTGGTGGCAAAGGGGTGCGCAGCAGGTTGGTAGATCTTCAGGAGCAGGCGCAGAACTTTTCCGATGGGGCCACTCGTTCACCGGATGAGTGCAGAGCAGTTGACTGGGGCAATCTTTTGGGGGGAAAGGATGCGGTCAGGCACGTGCATTCGGTGGTGACTGCTGCTGCAAAGTGACGGTCAAATCGGGCCACCCAGGTTATATAGCTGTCGACGGTATCGCGCTGGTGGCAGAGGGGTGCGCAGCAGGTTTGTTGATCTTCAGGAGCAGGCGCAGAACTTTTCCGATGGGGCCACTCGTTCACCGGATGAGTGCAGAGCAGTTGACTGGGGCAATCTGTTGGGGGGAAAGGATGCGGTCAGGCACGTGCATTCGGTGGTGACTGCTGCTGCAAACTGACGGTCAAATCGGGCCACCCAGGTTATATAGCTGTCGACGGTATCTCGCTGGTGGCAAAGGGGTGCGCAGCAGGTTTGTAGATCTTCAGGAGCAGGCGCAGAACTTTTCCGATGGGGCCACTCGTTCACCGGATGAGTGCAGAGCAGTTGACTGGGGCAATCTGTTGGGGGGAAAGGATGCGGTCAGGCACGTGCATTCGGTTGTGACTGCTGCTGCAAAGTGACGGTCAAATCGGGCCACCCAGCTTATATACCTGTCGACGGTATCGCGCTGGTGGCAAAGGGGTGCGCAGCAGGTTTGTAGATCTTCAGGAGCAGGCGCAGAACTTTTCCGATGGGGCCACTCGTTCACCGGATGAGTGCAGAGCAGTTGACTAGGGCAATCTGTTGGGGGGAAAGGATGCGGTCAGGCACGTGCATTCGGTTGTGACTGCTGCTGCAAAGTGACAGTCAAATCGGGTCACCCAGGTTATATAGCTGTCGACGGTATCGCGCTGGTGGCAAAGGGGTGCGCAGCAGGTTTGTAGATCTTCAGGAGCAGGCGCAGAACTTTTCCGATGGGGCCACTCGTTCACCGGATGAGTGCAGAGCAGTTGACTGGGGCAATCTGTTGGGGGGAAAGCATGCGGTCAGGCACGTGCATTCGGTTGTGACTGCTGCTGCAAAGTGACGGTCAAATCGGACCACCCAGGTTATATAGCTGTCGACGGTATCGCGCTAGTGGCAAAGGGGTGCACAGCAGGTTTGTAGATCTTCAGGAGCAGGCGCAGAACTTTTTCGATGGGGCCACTCGTTCACCGGATGAGTGCAGAGCAGTTGACTGGGGCAATCTGTTGGGGGGAAAGGATGCGGTCAGGCACGTGCATTCGGTTGTGACTGCTGCTGGAAACTGACGGTCAAATCGGGCCACCCAGGTTATATAGCTGTCGACGGTATCTCGCTGGTGGCAAAGGGGTGCGCAGCAGGTTTGTAGATCTTCAGGAGCAGGCGCAGAACTTTTCCGATGGGGCCACTCGTTCACCGGATGAGTGCAGAGGTGTTGACTGGGGCAATCTGTTGGGGGGAAAGGATGCGGTCAGGCACGTGCATTCGGTTGTGACTGCTGCTGCAAAGTGACGGTCAAATCGGGCCACCCAGGTTATATACCTGTCGATGGTATCGCGCTGGTGGCAAAGGGGTGCGCAGCAGGTTTGTAGATCTTCAGGAGCAGGCGCAGAAGTTTTCCGATGGGGCCACTCGTTGTCCGGATGAGTGCACAGCAGTTGACTGGGGCAATCTGTTGGGGGGAAAGGATGCGGTCAGGCACGTGCATTCGGTTGTGACTGCTGCTGCAAAAGTGATGGTCAAATGTGGCCACCCAGGTTATATACCTGTCGACGGTATCGCGCAGGTGGCAAAGGGGTGCGCAGCAGGTTTGTAGATCTTCAGGAGCAGGCGCAGAACTTTTCCGATGGGGCCACTCGTTCACCGGATGAGTGCAGAGCAGTTGACTAGGGCAATCTGTTGGGTAGAAAGGATGCGGTCAGGCACGTGCATTCGGTTGTGACTGCTGCTGCAAAGTGACAGTCAAATCGGGTCACCCAGGTTATATAGCTGTCGACGGTATCGCGCTGGTGGCAAAGGGGTGCGCAGCAGGTTTGTAGATCTTCAGGAGCAGGCGCAGAACTTTTCCGATGGGGCCACTCGTTCACCGGATGAGTGCAGAGCAGTTGACTGGGGCAATCTGTTGGGGGGAAAGCATGCGGTCAGGCACGTGCATTCGGTTGTGACTGCTGCTGCAAAGTGACGGTCAAATCTGGCCACCCAGGTTATATAGCTGTCGACGGTATCGCGCTAGTGGCAAAGGAGTGCGCAGCAGGTTTGTAGATCTTCAGGAGCAGGCGCAGAACTTTTCCGATGGGGCCACTTGTTCACCGGATGAGTGCAGAGCAGTTGACTAGGGCAATCTGTTGGGTAGAAAGGATGCGGTCAGGCACGTGCATTCGGTTGTGACTGCTGCTGCAAAGTGACAGTCAAATCGGGTCACCCAGGTTATATAGCTGTCGACGGTATCGCGCTGGTGGCAAAGGGGTGCGCAGCAGGTTTGTAGATCTTCAGGAGCAGGCGCAGAACTTTTCCGATGGGGCCACTCGTTCACCGGATGAGTGCAGAGCAGTTGACTGGGGCAATCTGTTGGGGGGAAAGCATGCGGTCAGGCACGTGCATTCGGTTGTGACTGCTGCTGCAAAGTGACGGTCAAATCTGGCCACCCAGGTTATATAGCTGTCGACGGTATCGCGCTAGTGGCAAAGGGGTGCGCAGCAGGTTTGTAGATCTTCAGGAGCAGGCGCAGAACTTTTCCGATGGGGCCACTCGTTCACCGGATGAGTGCAGAGCAGTTGACTAGGGCAATCTGTTGGGTAGAAAGGATGCGGTCAGGCACGTGCATTCGGTTGTGACTGCTGCTGCAAAGTGACAGTCAAATCGGGTCACCCAGGTTATATAGCTGTCGACGGTATCGCGCTGGTGGCAAAGGGGTGCGCAGCAGGTTTGTAGATCTTCAGGAGCAGGCGCAGAAGTTTTCCGATGGGGCCACTCGTTCACCGGATGAGTGCAGAGCAGTTGACTGCGGCAATCTGTTGGGGGGAAAGGATGCGGTCAGGCACGTGCATTCGGTTGTGACTGCTGCTGCAAAGTGACGGTCAAATCGGGCCATCGAGGTTATATACCTGTCGACGGTATCGCGCTGGTGGCAAAGGGGTGCGCAGCAGGTTTGTAGATCTTCAGGAGCAGGCGCAGAACTTTTCCGATGGGGCCACTCGTTCACCGGATGAGTGCAGAGCAGTTGACTAGGGCAATCTGTTGGGTAGAAAGGATGCGGTCAGGCACGTGCATTCGGTTGTGACTGCTGCTGCAAAGTGACAGTCAAATCGGGTCACCCAGGTTATATAGCTGTCGACGGTATCGCGCTGGTGGCAAAGGGGTGCGCAGCAGGTTTGTAGATCTTCAGGAGCAGGCGCAGAACTTTTCCGATGGGGCCACTCGTTCACCGGATGAGTGCAGAGCAGTTGACTGGGGCAATCTGTTGGGGGGAAAGCATGCGGTCAGGCACGTGCATTCGGTTGTGACTGCTGCTGCAAAGTGACGGTCAAATCTGGCCACCCAGGTTATATAGCTGTCGACGGTATCGCGCTAGTGGCAAAGGGGTGCGCAGCAGGTTTGTAGATCTTCAGGAGCAGGCGCAGAACTTTTTCGATGGGGCCACTCGTTCACCGGATGAGTGCAGAGCAGTTGACTGGGGCAATCTGTTGGGGGAAAGGATGCGGTCAGGCACGTGCATTCGGTTGTGACTGCTGCTGCAAAGTGACGGTCAAATCGGGCCACCCAGGTTATATACCTGTGGACGGTATCGCGCTGGTGGCAAAGGGGTGCGCAGCAGGTTGGTAGATCTTCAGGAGCAGGCGCAGAACTTTTCCGATGGGGCCACTCGTTCACCGGATGAGTGCAGAGCAGTTGACTGGGGCAATCTGTTGGGGGGAAAGGATGCGGTCAGGCACGTGCATTCGGTTGTGACTGCTGCTGCAAAGTGACGGTCAAATCGGGCCACCCAGGTTATATACCTGTCGATGGTATCGCGCTGGTTGCAAAGGGGTGCGCAGCAGGTTTGTAGATCTTCAGGAGCAGGCGCAGAACTTTTCCGATGGGGCCACTCGTTCACCGGCTGAGTGCACAGCAGTTGACTGGGGCAATCTGTTGGGGGGAAAGGATGCGGTCAGGCACGTGCATTCGGTTGTGACTGCTGCTGCAAAAGTGACGGTCAAATGTGGCCACCCAGGTTATATACCTGTCGACGGTATCGCGCAGGTGGCAAAGGGGTGCGCAGCAGGTTTGTAGATCTTCAGGAGCAGGCGCAGAACTTTTCCGATGGGGCCACTCGTTCACCGGATGAGTGCAGAGCAGTTGACTGTGGCAATCTGTTGGGGGGAAAGGATGCGGTCAGGCACGTGCATTCGGTTGTGACTGCTGCTGCAAACTGACGGTCAAATCGGGCCACCCAGGTTATATACCTGTCGACGGTATCGCGCTGGTGGCAAAGGGGTGCGCAGCAGGTTTGTAGATCTTCAGGAGAAGGCGCAGAACTTTTCCGATGGGGCCATTCGTTCACCGGATGAGTGCAGAGCAGTTGACTTGGGCAATCTGTTGGGGGGAAAGGATGCGGTCAGGCACGTGCATTCGGTTGTGACTGCTGCTGCAAAGTGACGGTCAAATCGGGCCACCCAGGTTATATACCTGTCGACGGTATCGCGCTGGTAGCAAAGGGGTGCGCAGCTGGTTTGTAGATCTTCAGCAGCAGGCGCAGAACTTTTCCGATGGGGCCACTCGTTCACCGGATGAGTGCACAGCAGTTGACTGGGGCAATCTGTTGGGGGGAAAGGATGCAGTCAGGCACGTGCATTCGGTTGTGACTGCTGCTGCAAAAGTGACGGTCAAATCGGGCCACCCAGGTTATATACGGGTCGACGGTATCGCGCTGGTGGCAAAGGGGTGCGAAGCAGGTTTGTAGATCTTCAGGAGCAGGCGCAGAACTTTTCCGATGGGGCCACTCGTTCACCGGATGAGTGCAGAGCAGTTGACTGGGGCAATCTGTTGGGGGGAAAGCATGCGGTGAGGCACGTGCATTCGGTTGTGACTGCTGCTGCAAAGTGACGGTCAAATCGGGCCACCCAGGTTATATAGCTGTCGACGGTATCGCGCTGGTGGCAAAGGGGTGCGCAGCAGGTTTGTAGATCTTCAGGAGCAGGCGCAGAACTTTTCCGATGGGGCCACTCGTTCACCGGATGAGTGCAGAGCAGTTGACTGGGGCAATCTTTTGGGGGGAAAGGATGCGGTCAGGCACGTGCATTCGGTGGTGACTGCTGCTGCAAAGTGACGGTCAAATCGGGCCACCCAGGTTATATAGCTGTCGACGGTATCGCGCTGGTGGCAAAGGGGTGCGCAGCAGGTTTGTTGATCTTCAGGAGCAGGCGCAGAACTATCCGAAGGGGCCACTCGTTCACCGGATGAGTGCAGAGCAGTTGACTGGGGCAATCTTTTGGGGGGAAAGGATGCGGTCAGGCACGTGCATTCGGTGGTGACTGCTGCTGCAAAGTGACGGTCAAATCGGGCCACCCAGGTTATATAGCTGTCGACGGTATCGCGCTGGTGGCAGAGGGGTGCGCAGCAGGTTTGTTGATCTTCAGGAGCAGGCGCAGAACTTTTCCGATGGGGCCACTCGTTCACCGGATGAGTGCAGAGCAGTTGACTGGGGCAATCTGTTGGGGGGAAAGGATGCGGTCAGGCACGTGCATTCGGTGGTGACTGCTGCTGCAAACTGACGGTCAAATCGGGCCACCCAGGTTATATAGCTGTCGACGGTATCTCGCTGGTGGCAAAGGGGTGCGCAGCAGGTTTGTAGATCTTCAGGAGCAGGCGCAGAACTTTTCCGATGGGGCCACTCGTTCACCGGATGAGTGCAGAGCAGTTGACTGGGGCAATCTGTTGGGGGGAAAGGATGCGGTCAGGCACGTGCATTCGGTTGTGACTGCTGCTGCAAAGTGACGGTCAAATCGGGCCACCCAGCTTATATACCTGTCGACGGTATCGCGCTGGTGGCAAAGGGGTGCGCAGCAGGTTTGTAGATCTTCAGGAGCAGGCGCACAACTTTTCCGATGGGGCCACTCGTTCACCGGATGAGTGCCCAGCAGTTGACTGGGGCAATCTGTTGGGGGGAAAGGATGCGGTCAGGCACGTGCATTCGGTTGTGACTGCTGCTGCAAAAGTGACGGTCAAATCGGGCCACCCAGGTTATATACCTGTCGAAGGTATCGCGCAGGTGGCAAAGGGGTGCGCAGCAGGTTTGTAGATCTTCAGGAGCAGGCGCAGAACTTTTCCGATGGGGCCACTCGTTCACCGGATGAGTGCAGAGCAGTTGACTTCGGCAATCTGTTGGGGGGAAAGGATGCGGTCAGGCACGTGCATTCGGTTGTGACTGCTGCTGCAAAGTGACGGTCAAATCGGGCCATCCAGGTTATATACCTGTCGACGGTATCGCGCTGGTGGCAAAGGGGTGCGCAGCAGGTTTGTAGATCTTCAGGAGCAGGCGCAGAACTTTTCCGATGGGGCCACTCGTTCACCGGATGAGTGCAGAGCAGTTGACGGGGGCAATCTGTTGGGGGGAAAGGATGCGGTCAGGCACGTGCATTCGGTTGTGACTGCTGCTGCAAAGTGACGGTCAAATCGGGCCACCCAGGTTATATACCTGTCGACGGTATCGCGCTGGTGGCAAAGGGGTGCGCAGCAGGTTTGTAGATCTTCAGGAGCAGGCGCAGAACTTTTCCGATGGGGCCACTCGTTCACCGGATGAGTGCACAGCAGTTGACTGGGGCAATCTGTTGGGGGGAAAGGATGCGGTCAGGCACGTGCATTCGGTTGTGACTGCTGCTGCAAAAGTGACGGTCAAATCGGGCCACCCAGGTTATATACCTGTCGACGGTATCGCGCAGGTGGCAAAGGAGTGCGCAGCAGGTTTGTAGATCTTCAGGAGCAGGCGCAGAACTTTTCCGATGGGGCCACTCGTTCACCGGATGAGTGCAGAGCAGTTGACTGGGACAATCTGTTGGGGGGAAAGGATGTGGTCAGGCACGTGCATTCGGTTGTGACTGCTGCTGCAAAGTGACGGTCAAATCGGGCCATCCAGGTTATATAGCTGTCGACGGTATCACGCATGTGGCAAAGGGGTGCGCAGCAGGTTTGTACATCTTCAGGAGCAGGCGCAGAACTTTTCCGATGGGGCAACTCTTCACTGGATGAGTGCAGAGCAGTTGACTGGGGCAATCTGTTGGGGGGAAAGGATGCGGTCAGGCACGTGCATTCGGTTGTGACTGCTGCTGCAAAGTGACGGTCAAATCGGGCCACCCAGGTTATATAGCTGTCGACGGTATCGCGCTGGTGGCAAAGGGGTGCGCAGCAGGTTTGTAGATCTTCAGGAGCAGGCGCAGAACTTTTCCGATGGGGCCACTCGTTCACCGGATGAGTGCAGAGCAGTTGACGGGGGCAATCTGTTGGGGGGAAAGGATGCGGTCAGGCACGTGCATTCGGTTGTGACTGCTGCTGCAAAGTGACGGTCAAATCGGGCCACCCAGGTTATATACCTGTCGACGGTATCTCGCTGGTGGCAAAGGGGTGCGCAGCAGGTTTGTAGATCTTCAGGAGCAGGTGCAGAACTTTTCCGATGGGGCCACTCGTTCACCGGATGAGTGCAGAGCAGTTGACTGGGGCAATCTGTTGGGGGGAAAGGATGCGGTCAGGCACGTGCATTCGGTTGTGACTGCTGCTGCAAAGTTACGGTCAAATCGGGCCACCCAGGTTATATACCTGTCGACGGTATCGCGCTGGTGGCAAAGGGGTGCGCAGCAGGTTTGTAGATCTTCAGGAGCAGGCGCAGAACTTTTCCGATGGGGCCACTCGTTCACCGGATGAGTGCAGAGCAGTTGACTGGGGCAATCTGTTGGGGGGAAAGGATGCGGTCAGGCACGTGCATTCGGTTGTGACTGCTGCTGAAAAGTGACGGTCAAATCGGGCCACCCAGGTTATATACCTGTCGACGGTATCGCGCAGGTGGCAAAGGGGTGCGCAGCAGGTTTGTAGATCTTCAGGAGCAGGCGCAGAACTTTTCCGATGGGGCCACTCGTTCACCGGATGAGTGCAGAGCAGTTGACTGCGGCAATCTGTTGGGGGGAAAGGATGCGGTCAGGGACGTGCATTCGGTTGTGACTGCTGCTGCAAAGTGACGGTCAAATCGGGCCATCCAGGTTATATACCTGTCGACGGTATCGCGCTGGTGGCAAAGGGGTGCGCAGCAGGTTTGTAGATCTTCAGGAGCAGGCGCAGAACTTTTCCGATGGGGCCACTCGTTCACCGGATGAGTGCAGAGCAGTTGACTGGGGCAATCTGTTGGGGGGAAAGGATGCGGTCAGGCACGTGCATTCGGTTGTGACTGCTGCTGCAAAGTGACGGTTAAATCGGGCCACCCAGGTTATATAGCTGTCGACGGTATCGCGCTGGTGGCAAAGGGGTGCGCAGCAGGTTTGTAGATCTTCAGGAGCAGGCGCAGAACTTTTTCGATGGGGCCACTCGTTCACCGGATGAGTGCAGAGCAGTTGACTGGGGCAATCTGTTGGGGGGAAGGGATGCGGTCAGGCACGTGCATTCGGTTGTGACTGCTGCTGCAAACTGACGGTCAAATCGGGCCACCCAGGTTATATAGCTGTCGACGGTATCGCGCTGGTGGCAAAGGGGTGCGAAGCAGGTTTGTAGATCTTCAGGAGCAGGCGCAGAACTTTTCCGATGGGGCCACTCGTTCACCGGATGAGTGCAGAGCAGTTGACTGGGGCAATCTGTTGGGGGGAAAGCATGCGGTCAGGCACGTGCATTCGGTTGTGACTGCTGCTGCAAAGTGACGGTCAAATCGGGCCACCCAGGTTATATACCTGTCGACGGTATCGCGCTGGTGGCAAAGGGGTGCGCAGCAGGTTTGTAGTTCTTCAGGAGCAGGCGCAGAACTTTTCCGATGGGGCCACTCGTTCACCGGATGAGTGCACAGCAGTTGACTGGGGCAATCTGTTGGGGGGAAAGGATGCGGTCAGGCACGTGCATTCGGTTGTGACTGCTGCTGCAAAAGCGACGGTCAAATCGGGCCACCCAGGTTATATACCTGTCGACGGTATCGCGCAGGTGGCAAAGGGGTGCGCAGCGAGTTTGTAGATCTTCAGGAGCAGGCGCAGAACTTTTCCGATGGGGCCACTCGTTCACCGGATGAGTGCAGAGCAGTTGACTGCGGCAATCTGTTGGGGGGAAAGGATGCGGTCAGGCACGTGCATTCGGTTGTGACTGCTGCTGCAAAGTGACGGTCAAATCGGGCCACCCAGGTTATATACCTGTCGACGGTATCGCGCTGGTGGCAAAGGGGTGCGCAGCAGGTTTGTAGATCTTCAGGAGCAGGCGCAGAACTTTTCCGATGGGCCCACTCGTTCACCGGATGAGTGCAGAGCAGTTGAGTGGGGCAGTCTGTTGGGGGGAAAGGATGCGGTCAGGCACGTGCATTCGGTTGTGACTGCTGCTGCAAACTGACGGTCAAATCGGGCCACCCAGGTTATATAGCTGTCGACTGTATCTCGCTGGTGGCAAAGGGGTGCGCAGCAGGTTTGTAGATCTTCAGGAGCAGGCGCAGAACTTTTCCGATGGGGCCATTCGTTCACCGGATGAGTGCAGAGCAGTTGACTTGGGCAATCTGTTGGGGGGAAAGGATGCGGTCAGGCACGTGCATTCGGTTGTGACTGCAGCTGCAAAGTGACGGTCAAATCGGGCCACCCAGGTTATGTACCTGTCGACGGTATCGCGCTGGTAGCAAAGGGGTGCGCAGCAGGTTTGTAGATCTTCAGGAGCAGGCGCAGAACTTTTCCGATGGGGCCACTCGTTCACCGGATGAGTGCACAGCAGTTGACTGGGGCAATCTGTTGGGGGGAAAGGATGCGATCAGGCACATGCATTCGGTTGTGACTGCTGCTGCAAAAGTGATGGTCAAATCGGGCCACCCAGGTTATATACGTGTCGACGGTATCGCGCTGGTGGCAAAGGGGTGCGCAGCAGGTTTGTAGATCTTCAGGAGCAGGCGCAGAACTTTTCCGATGGGGCCACTCGTTCACCGGTTGAGTGCAGAGCAGTTGACTGCGGCAATCTGTTGGGGGGAAAGGATGCGGTCAGGCACGTGCATTCGGTTGTGACTGCTGCTGCAAAGTGACGGTCAAATCGGGCCACCCAGGTTATATACCTGTCGACGGTATCGCGCTGGTGGCAAAGGGGTGCGCAGCAGGTTTGTAGATCTTCAGGAGCAGGCACAGAACTTTTCCGATGGCGCCACTCGTTCACCGGATGAGTGCAGAGCAGTTGACTGGGGCAATCTGTTGGGGGGAAAGGATGCGGTCAGGCACGTGCATTCGGTTGTGACTGCTGCTGCAAAGTGACGGTCAAATCGGGCCATCCAGGTTATATACCTGTCGACGGTATCGCGCTGGTGGCAAAGGGGTGCGCAGCAGGTTTGTAGATCTTCAGGAGCAGGCGCAGAACTTTTCCGATGGGGCCACTCGTTCACCGGATGAGTGCAGAGCAGTTGACTGGGGCAATCTGTTTGGGGGGAAAGGATGCGGTCAGGCACGTGCATTCGGTTGTGACTGCTGCTGCAAAGTGACGGTCAAATCGGGCCACCCAGGTTATATACCTGTCGACGGTATCGCGCTGGTGGCAAAGGGGTGCGCAGCAGGTTTGCAGATCTTCAGGAGCAGGCGCAGAACTTTTCCGATGGGGCCACTCGTTCACCGGATGAGTGCAGAGCAGTTGACTGGGGCAATCTGTTGGGGGGAAAGGATGCGGTCAGGCACGTGCATTCGGTGGTGACTGCTGCTGCAAAGTGACGGTCAAATCGGGCCACCCAGGTTATATAGCTGTCGACGGTATCGCGCTGGTGGCAAAGGGGTGCGCAGCAGGTTTGTTGATCTTCAGGAGCAGGCGCAGAACTTTTCCGATGGGGCCACTCGTTCACCGGATGAGTGCAGAGCAGTTGACTGAGGCAATCTGTTGGGGGGAAAGGATGCGGTCAGGCACGTGCATTCGGTTGTGACTGCTGCTGCAAAGTGACGGTCAAATCGGGCCACCCAGGTTATATACCTGTCGACGGTATCGCGCTGGTGGCAAAGGGGTGCGCAGCAGGTTTGTAGATCTTCAGGAGCAGGCGCAGAACTTTTCCGATGGGGCCACTCGTTCACCGGATGAGTGCAGAGCAGTTGAGTGGGGGAGTCTGTTGGGGGGAAAGGATGCGGTCAGGCACGTGCATTCGGTTGTGACTGCTGCTGCAAACTGACGGTCAAATCGGGCCACCCAGGTTATATAGCTGTCGACGGTATCTCGCTGGTGGCAAAGGGGTGCGCAGCAGGTTTGTAGATCTTCAGGAGCAGGCGCAGAACTTTTCCGATGGGGCCATTCGTTCACCGGATGAGTGCAGAGCAGTTGACTTGGGCAATCTGTTGGGGGGAAAGGATGCGGTCAGGCACGTGCATTCGGTTGTGACTGCAGCTGCAAAGTGACGGTCAAATCGGGCCACCCAGGTTATGTACCTGTCGACGGTATCGCGCTGGTAGCAAAGGGGTGCGCAGCAGGTTTGTAGATCTTCAGGAGCAGGCGCAGAACTTTTCCGATGGGGCCACTCGTTCACCGGATGAGTGCACAGCAGTTGACTGGGGCAATCTGTTGGGGGGAAAGGATGCGATCAGGCACGTGCATTCGGTTGTGACTGCTGCTGCAAAAGTGACGGTCAAATCGGGCCACCCAGGTTATATACGTGTCGACGGTATCGCGCTGGTGGCAAAGGGGTGCGCAGCAGGTTTGTAGATCTTCAGGAGCAGGCGCAGAACTTTTCCGATGGGGCCACTCGTTCACCGGTTGAGTGCAGAGCAGTTGACTGCGGCAATCTGTTGGGGGGAAAGGATGCGGTCAGGCACGTGCATTCGGTTGTGACTGCTGCTGCAAAGTGACGGTCAAATCGGGCCACCCAGGTTATATACCTGTCGACGGTATCGCGCTGGTGGCAAAGGGGTGCGCAGCAGGTTTGTAGATCTTCAGGAGCAGGCACAGAACTTTTCCGATGGCGCCACTCGTTCACCGGATGAGTGCAGAGCAGTTGACTGGGGCAATCTGTTGGGGGGAAAGGATGCGGTCAGGCACGTGCATTCGGTTGTGACTGCTGCTGCAAAGTGACGGTCAAATCGGGCCATCCAGGTTATATACCTGTCGACGGTATCGCGCTGGTGGCAAAGGGGTGCGCAGCAGGTTTGTAGATCTTCAGGAGCAGGCGCAGAACTTTTTCGATGGGGCCACTCGTTTACCGGATGAGTGCAGAGCAGTTGACTGGGGCAATCTGTTGGGGGGAAAGGATGCGGTCAGGCCCGTGCATTCGGTTGTGACTGGTGCTGCAAAGTGACGGTCAAATCGGGCCACCCAGGTTATATACCTGTCGACGGTATCGCGCTGGTGGCAAAGGGGTGCGCAGCAGGTTTGTAGATCTTCAGGAGCAGGCGCAGAACTTTTCCGATGGGGCCACTCGTTCACCGGATGAGTGCAGAGCAGTCGACTGGGGCAATCTGTTGGGGGGAAAGGATGCGCTCAGGCACGTGCATTCTGTTGTGACTGCTGCTTCAAAGTGACGGTCAAATCGGGCCACCCAGGTTATATACCTGTCGACGGTATCGCGCTGGTGGCAAAGGGGTGCGCAGCAGGTTTGTAGATCTTCAGGAGCAGGCGCAGAACTTTTCCGATGGGGCCACTCGTTCACCGGATGAGTGCAGAGCAGTTGACTGGGGCAATCTGTTTGGGGGGAAAGGATGCGGTCAGGCACGTGCATTCGGTTGTGACTGCTGCTGCAAAGTGACGGTCAAATCGGGCCACCCAGGTTATATACCTGTCGACGGTATCGCGCTGGTGGCAAAGGGGTGCGCAGCAGGTTTGCAGATCTTCAGGAGCAGGCGCAGAACTTTTCCGATGGGGCCACTCGTTCACCGGATGAGTGCAGAGCAGTTGACTGGGGCAATCTGTTGGGGGGAAAGGATGCGGTCAGGCACGTGCATTCGGTTGTGACTGCTGCTGCAAAGTGACGGTCAAATCGGGCCACCCAGGTTATATACCTGTCGACGGTATCGCGCTGGTGGCAAAGGGGTGCGCAGCAGGTTTGTAGATCTTCAGGAGCAGGCGCAGAACTTTTTCGATGGGGCCACTCGTTCACCGGATGAGTGCAGAGCAGTTGACTGGGGCAATCTGTTGGGGGGAAGGGATGCGGTCAGGCACGTGCATTCGGTTGTGACTGCTGCTGCAAACTGACGGTCAAATCGGGCCACCCAGGTTATATAGCTGTCGACGGTATCGCGCTGGTGGCAAAGGGGTGCGAAGCAGGTTTGTAGATCTTCAGGAGCAGGCGCAGAACTTTTCCGATGGGGCCACTCGTTCACCGGATGAGTGCAGAGCAGTTGACTGGGGCAATCTGTTGGGGGGAAAGCATGCGGTCAGGCACGTGCATTCGGTTGTGACTGCTGCTGCAAAGTGACGGTCAAATCGGGCCACCCAGGTTATATACCTGTCGACGGTATCGCGCTGGTGGCAAAGGGGTGCGCAGCAGGTTTGTAGTTCTTCAGGAGCAGGCGCAGAACTTTTCCGATGGGGCCACTCGTTCACCGGATGAGTGCACAGCAGTTGACTGTGGCAATCTGTTGGGGGGAAAGGATGCGGTCAGGCACGTGCATTCGGTTGTGACTGCTGCTGCAAAAGTGACGGTCAAATCGGGCCCCCCAGGTTATATACCTGTCGACGGTATCGCGCAGGTGGCAAAGGGGTGCGCAGCAGGTTGGTAGATCTTCAGGAGCAGGCGCAGAACTTTTCCGATGGGGCCACTCGTTCACCGGATGAGTGCAGAGCAGTTGACTGCGGCAATCTGTTGGGGGGAAAGGATGCGGTCAGGCACGTGCATTCGGTTGTGACTGCTGCTGCAAAGTGACGGTCAAATCGGGCCACCCAGGTTATATACCTGTCGATGGTATCGCGCTGGTTTCAAAGGGGTGCGCAGCAGGTTTGTAGATCTTCAGGAGCAGGCGCAGAACTTTTCCGATGGGGCCACTCGTTCACCGGCTGAGTGCACAGCAGTTGACTGGGGCAATCTGTTGGGGGGAAAGGATGCGGTCAGGCACGTGCATTCGGTTGTGACTGCTGCTGCAAAAGTGACGGTCAAATGTGGCCACCCAGGTTATATACCTGTCGACGGTATCGCGCAGGTGGCAAAGGGGTGCGCAGCAGGTTTGTAAATCTTCAGGAGCAGGCGCAGAACTTTTCCGATGGGGCCACTCGTTCACCGGATGAGTGCAGAGCAGTTGACTGTGGCAATCTGTTGGGGGGAAAGGATGCGGTCAGGCACGTGCATTCGGTTGTGACTGCTGCTGCAAAGTGACGGTCAAATCGGGCCACCAAGGTTATATACCTGTCGACGGTATCGCGCTGGTAGCAAAGGGGTGCGCAGCAGGTTTGTAGATCTTCAGGAGCAGGCGCAGAACTTTTCCGATGGGGCCACTCGTTCACCGGATGAGTGCAGAGCAGTTGACTGGGGCAATCTGTTGGGGGGAAAGGATGCGGTCAGGCACGTGCATTCGGTTGTGACTGCTGCTGCAAAGTGATGGTCAAATCGGGCCATCCAGGTTATATACCTGTCGACGGTATCGCGCTGGTGGCAAAGGGGTGCGCAGCAGGTTTGAAGATCTTCAGGAGCAGGCGGAGAACTTTTCAGATGGGGCCACTCGTTCACCGGATGAGTGCACAGCAGTTGACTGGGGCAATCTGTTGTGGGGAAAGGATGCAGTCAGGCACGTGCATTCGGTTGTGACTGCTGCTGCAAAATTGACGGTCAAATCGGGCCACCCAGGTTATATACGTGTCGACGGTATCGCGCTGGTGGCAAAGGGGTGCGAAGCAGGTTTGTAGATCTTCAGGAGCAGGCGCAGAACTTTTCCGATGGGGCCACTCGTTCACCGGTTGAGTGCAGAGCAGTTGACTGGGGCAATCTGTTGGGGGGAAAGCATGCGGTCAGGCACGTGCATTCGGTTGTGACTGCTGCTGCAAAGTGACGGTCAAATCGGGCCACCCAGGTTATATACCTGTCGACGCTATCGCGCTGGTGGCAAAGGGGTGCGCAGCAGGTTTGTAGATCTTCAGGAGCAGGCGCAGAACTTTTCCGATGGGGCCACTCGTTCACCGGATGAGTGCAGAGCAGTTGACTGGGGCAATCTGTTGGGGGGAAAGGATGCGGTCAGGCACGTGCATTCGGTTGTGACTGCTGCTGCAAACTGACGGTCAAATCGGGCCACCCAGGTTATATAGCTGTCGACGGTATCTCGCTGGTGGCAAAGGGGTGCGCAGCAGGTTTGTAGATCTTCAGGAGCAGGCGCAGAACTTTTCCGATGAGGCCATTCGTTCACCGGATGAGTGCAGAGCAGTTGACTTGGGCAATCTGTTGGGGGGAAAGGATGCGGTCAGGCACGTGCATTCGGTTGTGACTGCTGCTGCAAAGTGACGGTCAAATCGGGCCACCCAGGTTATATACCTGTCGACGGTATCGCGGTGGTAGCAAAGGGGTGCGCAGCTGGTTTGTAGATCTTCAGGAGCAGGCGCAGAACTTTTCCGATGGGGCCACTCGTTCACCGGATGAGTGCACAGCAGTTGACTGGGGCAATCTGTTGGGGGGAAAGGATGCAGTCAGGCACGTGCATTCGGTTGTGACTGCTGCTGCAAAAGTGACGGTCAAATCGGGCCACCCAGGTTATATACGGGTCGACGGTATCGCGCTGGTGGCAAAGGGGTGCGAAGCAGGTTTGTAGATCTTCAGGAGCAGGCGCAGAACTTTTCCGATGGGGCCACTCGTTCACTGGATGAGTGCAGAGCAGTTGACTGGGGCATTCTGTTGGGGGGAAAGCATGCGGTGAGGCACATGCATTCGGTTGTGACTGCTGCTGCAAAGTGACGGTCAAATCGGGCCACCCAGGTTATATAGCTGTCGACGGTATCGCGCTGGTGGCAAAGGGGTGCGCAGCAGGTTTGTAGATCTTCAGGAGCAGGCGCAGAACTTTTCCGATGGGGCCACTCGTTCACCGGATGAGTGCAGAGCAGTTGACTGGGGCAATCTTTTGGGGGGAAAGGATGCGGTCAGGCACGTGCATTCGGTGGTGACTGCTGCTGCAAAGTGACGGTCAAATCGGGCCACCCAGGTTATATAGCTGTCGACGGTATCGCGCTGGTGGCAAAGGGGTGCGCAGCAGGTTTGTTGATCTTCAGGAGCAGGCGCAGAACTTTTCCGATGGGGCCACTCGTTCACCGGATGAGTGCAGAGCAGTTGACTGGGGCAATCTGTTGGGGGGAAAGGATGCGGTCAGGCACGTGCATTCGGTGGTGACTGCTGCTGCAAACTGACGGTCAAATCGGGCCACCCAGGTTATATAGCTGTCGACGGTATCGCGCTGGTGGCAAAGGGGTGCGCAGCAGGTTTGTAGATCTTCAGGAGCAGGCGCAGAACTTTTCCGATGGGGCCACTCGTTCACCGGATGAGTGCAGAGCAGTTGACTGGGGCAATCTGTTGGGGGGAAAGGATGCGGTCAGGCACGTGCATTCGGTGGTGACTGCTGCTGCAAACTGACGGTCAAATCGGGCCACCCAGGTTATATAGCTGTCGACGGTATCTCGCTGGTGGCAAAGGGGTGCGCAGCAGGTTTGTAGATCTTCAGGAGCAGGCGCAGAACTTTTCCGATGGGGCCACTCGTTCACCGGATGAGTGCAGAGCAGTTGACTGGGGCAATCTGTTGGGGGGAAAGGATGCGGTCAGGCACGTGCATTCGGTTGTGACTGCTGCTGCAAAGTGACGGTCAAATCGCGCCACCCAGCTTATATACCTGTCGACGGTATCGCGCTGGTGGCAAAGGGGTGCGCAGCAGGTTTGTAGATCTTCAGGAGCAGGCGCAGAACTTTTCCGATGGGGCCACTCGTTCACCGGATGAGTGCACAGCAGTTCACTGGGGCAATCTGTTGGGGGGAAAGGATGCGGTCAGGCACGTGCATTCGGTTGTGACTGCTGCTGCAAAAGTGACGGTCAAATCGGGCCACCCAGGTTATATACCTATCGAAGGTATCGCGCAGGTGGCAAAGGGGTGCGCAGCAGGTTTGTAGATCTTCAGGAGCAGGCGCAGAACTTTTCCGATGGGGCCACTCGTTCACCGGATGAGTGCAGAGCAGTTGACTTCGGCAATCTGTTGGGGGGAAAGGATGCGGTCAGGCACGTGCATTCGGTTGTGACTGCTGCTGCAAAGTGACGGTCAAATCGGGCCATCCAGGTTATATGCCTGTCGACGGTATCACGCTGGTGGCAAAGGGGTGCGCAGCAGGTTTGTAGATCTTCAGGAGCAGGCGCAGAACTTTTCCGATGGGGCCACTCGTTCACCGGATGAGTGCAGAGCAGTTGACTGGGCAATCTGTTGGGGGGAAAGGATGCGGTCAGGCACGTGCATTCGGTTGTGACTGCTGCTGCAAAGTGACGGTCAAATCAGGCCACCCAGGTTATATACCTGTCGACGGTATCGCGCTGGTGGCAAAGGGGTGCGCAGCAGGTTTGTAGATCTTCAGGAGCAGGCGCAGAACTTTTCCGATGGGGCCACTCGTTCACCGGATGAGTGCAGAGCAGTTGACTGGGGCAATCTGTTGGGGGGAAAGGATGTGGTCAGGCACGTGCATTCGGTTGTGACTGCTGCTGCAAAGTGACGGTCAAATCGGGCCATCCAGGTTATATAGCTGTCGACGGTATCACGCATGTGGCAAAGGGGTGCGCAGCAGGTTTGTACATCTTCAGGAGCAGGCGCAGAACTTTTCCGATGGGGCCACTCTTCACTGGATGAGTGCAGAGCAGTTGACTGGGGCAATCTGTTGGGGGGAAAGGATGCGGTCAGGCACGTGCATTCGGTTGTGACTGCTGCTGCAAAGTGACGGTCAAATCGGGCCACCCAGGTTATATAGCTGTCGACGGTATCGCGCTTGTGGCAAAGGGGTGCGCAGCAGGTTTGTAGATCTTCAGGAGCAGGCGCAGAACTTTTCCGATGGGGCCACTCGTTCACCGGATGAGTGCAGAGCAGTTGACGGGGGCAATCTGTTGGGGGGAAAGGATGCGGTCAGGCACGTGCATTCGGTTGTGACTGCTGCTGCAAAGTGACGGTCAAATCGGGCCACCCAGGTTATATACCTGTCGACGGTATCGCGCTGGTGGCAAAGGGGTGCGCAGCAGGTTTGTAGATCTTCAGGAGCAGGCGCAGAACTTTTCCGATGGGGCCACTCGTTCACCGGATGAGTGCACAGCAGTTGACTGGGGCAATCTGTTGGGGGGAAAGGATGCGGTCAGGCACGTGCATTCGGTTGTGACTGCTGCTGCAAAAGTGACGGTCAAATCGGGCCACCCAGGTTATATACCTGTCGACGGTATCGCGCAGGTGGCAAAGGGGTGCGCAGCAGGTTTGTAGATCTTCAGGAGCAGGCGCAGAACTTTTCCGATGGGGCCACTCGTTCACCGGATGAGTGCAGAGCAGTTGACTGCGGCAATCTGTTGGGGGGAAAGGATGCGGTCAGGCACGTGCATTCGGTTGTGACTGCTGCTGCAAAGTGACGGTCAAATCGGGCCATCCAGGTTATATACCTGTCGACGGTATCGCGCTGGTGGCAAAGGGGTGCGCAGCAGGTTTGTAGATCTTCAGGAGCAGGCGCAGAACTTTTCCAATGGGGCCACTCGTTCACCGGATGAGTGCAGAGCAGTTGACTGGGACAATCTGTTGGGGGGAAAGGATGAGGTCAGGCACGTGCATTCGGTTGTGACTGCTGCTGCAAAGTGACGGTTAAATCGGGCCACCCAGGTTATATAGCTGTCCATGGTATCACACTGGTGGCAAAGGGGTGCGCAGCAGGTTGGTAGATCTTCAGGAGCAGGCGCAGAACTTTTCCGATGGGGCCACTCGTTCACCGGATGAGTGCAGAGCAGTTGACTAGGGCAATCTGTTGGGGGGAAAGGATGCGGTCAGGCACGTGCATTCGGTTGTGACTGCTGTTGCAAAGTGACAGTCAAATCGGGTCACCCAGGTTATAAGCTGTCGACGGTATCGCGCTGGTGGCAAAGGGGTGCGCAGCAGGTTTGTAGATCTTCAGGAGCAGGCGCAGAACTTTTCCGATGGGGCCACTCGTTCACCGGTTGAGTGCAGAGCAGTTGACTGGGGCAATCTGTTGGGGGGAAAGCATGCGGTCAGGCACGTGCATTCGGTTGTGACTGCTGCTGCAAAGTGACGGTCAAATCGGGCCACCCAGGTTATATAGCTGTCGACGGTATCGCGCTAGTGGCAAAGGGGTGCGCAGCAGGTTTGTAGATCTTCAGGAGCAGGCGCAGAACTTTTTCGATGGGGCCACTCGTTCACCGGATGAGTGCAGAGCAGTTGACTGGGGCAATCTGTTGGGGGGAAAGGATGCGGTCAGGCACGTGCATTCGGTTGTGACTGCTGCTGCAAACTGACGGTCAAATCGGGCCACCCAGGTTATATAGCTGTCGACGGTATCTCGCTGGTGGCAAAGGGGTGCGCAGCAGGTTTGTAGATCTTCAGGAGCAGGCGCAGAACTTTAACCGATGGGGCCACTCGTTCACCGGATGAGTGCAGAGCAGTTGACTGGGGCAATCTGTTGGGGGGAAAGGATGCGGTCAGGCACGTGCATTCGGTTGTGACTGCTGCTGCAAAGTGACGGTCAAATCGGGCCACCCATGTTATATACCTGTCGATGGTATCGCGCTGGTGGCAAAGGGGTGCGCAGCAGGTTTGTAGATCTTCAGGAGCAGGCGCAGAACTTTTCCGATGGGGCCACTCGTTCACCGGATCAGTGTACAGCAGTTGACTGGGGCAATCTGTTGGGGGGAAAGGATGCGGTCAGGCACGTGCATTCGGTTGTGACTGCTGCTGCAAAAGTGACGGTCAAATGTGGCCACCCAGGTTATATACCTGTCGACGGTATCGCGCAGTTGGCAAAGGGGTGCGCAGCAGGTTTGTAGATCTTCAGGAGCAGGCGCAGAACTTTTCCGATGGGGCCACTCGTTCACCGGATGAGTGCAAAGCAGTTGACTGCGGCAATCTGTTGGGGGGAAAGGATGCGGTCAGGCACGTGCATTCGGTTGTGACTGGTGCTGCAAAGTGAAGGTCAAAGTGAAGGTTACAGGCAATCGCTGCTTGCTTGGTCTTTTTGACACCACTCACCGATCCTGGAGACGCCACCGAAGTTATTCCCCTGTTATCGTCGGATGCTGAAACGTGCCCGGCCGAGTTGTTCGACCCTGCCGGAACTTTTTCGCTGCTCCCGAGCTCGTCGCATCTTTTGCTGGCACCGCCGGCATCAGTGACGTCACCTGAGCGACACCATTTAAACTGCCGACCAGCACCATCGGACTTCAGTGGGCGTGGGAGCAGTGCTTCAGGCACGATGGCTCACGAACATCGTTTTCACCTGTTACAGGCAATCGCTGCTTGCTTGGTCTTTTTGACACCACTCACCGATCCCGGAGACGCCACCGAAGTTATTCCCCTGTTATCGTCGGATGCTGAAACGTGCCCGGCCGAGTTGTTCGACCCTGCCGGAACTTTTTCGCTGCTCCCGAGCTCGTCGCATCTTTTGCTGGCACCGCCGGCATCAGTGACGTCACCTGAGCGACACCATTTAAACTGCCGACCAGCACCATCGGACTTCAGTGGGCGTGGGAGCAGTGCTTCAGGCACGATGGCTCACGAACATCGTTTTCACCTGTTACAGGTTGGTTCAAAACCCTCCCTTTACGCTAAGAAGTCCAACAATGTCTGCTTGCTACTGTTCCCATGCCCACAAGTGCTGTGTAACTTGATTATTGAGTGTGTGGATCTTGGTTATCTATTGCTGTGCGCGGGAGACATTGAATCAAATCCTGGGCCTAATAAGCAGCAGCGTATTAGAGGTGAGCCTTCTAGTAAACCAGGGGAAGTTGACACTAGTTTGAGTGCAGTGGACGCTGTTGATCAGGGTTCAACATCTGCCGAGTATGGCGAAATCATTCGGCTACTAACAGGCTTGCAGACCAGTTTTGCAGTACAAACTTCAAAACAGGACGAACTCGCTAAAGACATTGCAGAAATTAAAGGTAATCAAAACAGCATTAAGCTGAAATTGGATGATATTGGCCGACGACTATCAACTGTTGAAAAAAAAACGGAAGCCATTGAAACTCTAGAAGCAGATATTAATGATACACGTGTTATGCTTAATAATGTAGCCGAACAATGCAATGTTGTATTGACCAGGGCAGACGACCTAGAAGACAGGTCCCGGAGGAATAACTTAATACTGCATGGAATAACTGATTGCGAAGAAAAATGGGAAGAAACAGAGCAAAAAGTACTGAGCTTGTTATCACGGTGCTGCGACGAAAGTTTTTCTGCTGACAGCATCGAGCGTACGCATAGGCTCGGCTCGTATGCAGAAGGGCGTTGCCGACCCGTTATCGTGAAATTTCTCAGCTTTAAAGTTAAAGAAAAGGTGTTGGCGGCCCGTTCGTGTTTCAAAGAAAACAACGTAACCATATCGGACGATTTTTCAGTCGGCACACGTGTGGCCAGAAGCAAACTCTTGGAATTCGCTAAATCTCTGCCAGACTCCCCTTCTTTTAAACTGAGACATAACAAATTGTTTATTAATAGAGCATGTTACGTTTACGACTCCATAAATTCCACTATTGTAAAAGTACATAACCAGACTCATCCCACCGTGCCTAGTAACCCTAGTAACCCTGTTAGACCATCTACCTCAAACGAAAGCCCTCCTCCGTCATAGCAGGTAGCTAGGAATCGGCCAGAATGCTTTCCCAAATTATCTTTACTATATTCAAACATAAGAAGTATCGTAAATAAGCGAGTTGCAGTTCACTCCATTATCGATACATGCCAAGCTGACATCGTGGTTTTCACCGAGACATGGCTGCATCGTAACATACTGGACACTGAAGTTTTAGAATCTTCGAATAACTTTAACTTGTACCGATGTGATCGCGTGTCTAAAAGGGGCGGCGGAACACTAATCGCAGTTAGCAAAAAAATTAAGTCGGCACCCATTCACATACCTACTTCTCTTGAAACCAACTGGGTTTGCATCGACACGACTACAAAAAAGATCGTTCTAGGAGTCTGTTATAGGCCCCCCAACTCACCTGCAACTTTTACTAGTGAACTTCATGATGTAATCAACCTTGTCATTACCCGATTTCAACGGTCACCTGTATTTCTCTTAGGAGACTTCAATTTTCCGCACATAAATTGGTCGCCAAATGGAGCAACTTCGCACTCGTGTGCAACGCTAGAAAGGGATTTTCTTGACATGTGTACCTTTTTTAACTTAAGTCAACTAGTTTATGAGCCAACGAGAATAGCTGAAAACGTTCAAAGTGTTCTTGATTTAGTTTTAACCTCAGCTCCTGATCTGTGTTCTGACATAACTTATTTACCTGGTCTGAGTGATCACCTTTTTCTACATTTTTGCTTGGATGTCAAAGCACAACGCTCTACAAATAAAACGAAAGACATTAGAGATTATAAGCGTGCAAATTTTGACGCTATAAATGCTGAATTATGTTTATTTCTTGACGCTTTCCTTGATGAGTTTGATAATCGCTCTGTTCAGGAAAACTGGGAAATGTATGTGAACAAAGTTCGAAAGTTGTCCGAACAATACATACCATTACGACGTGTTTTTTCAAACCCCAGTGCTCCATGGTACAATCGGAGAATCCGCAGGTTATCTAACAAAAAGAAAAGACTTTACCGCGCGGCAAAAGCTTCCCCATCGGAACATCGTTGGCAGGCTTATCGAACTGCGGCTGATGCTTACACTAATGCTGTCAGCACAGCTAAAGAATTTTTTCAGAGAAATACGCTACCCTCTATGCTTTTAGACGACCCAAAAAAGTTCTGGAATTGTGTAAACCCGAGTGCATCACGCCTGGTTTGCCTTGCTGACGCCAATAGCGAAGCAATTGCAGATAATGACTGTCCCATTGTGTTAAACACCTCGTTCGCATTGAACTTTTCTTGTTCCGATTCTTCCGACATTCCATTGTTTAATGTTTATGATTACCCGGATATGCTTCCCATAACAGTTGATTCATTTGGCGTTGAGAAAATTATAGGCTCTTTAAAGACTTATTCTGCTGCTGGTGTCGATGGAATTAACGCGAAATTTTTGAAAAGTACTTACACCTACTCATCAATAATTCTTTCAAAAATTTTTCAACAGTCTTTGCAGTCAGGAACTCTTCCAGATGATTGGATAATTGGGAAGGTCGTTCCAGTATTTAAATCTGGCAACAAACAGTCTCCTCTTAATTACCGACCTATATCCCTCACAAGCATTCCTTGTAAAATATTTGAGCATGTCATATTCTCTAACCTCGTTAATTTTCTTGATTCAAACTCATTTTTTACTGAAGCACAACACGGATTTCGTAAGCACTACTCCTGTGAAACGCAGCTTGTATCTTTTACACACAAAATACACGCCATTCTTGATAACCATTCAACTGTAGATTGCATATTTTTGGACTTTTCAAAGGCGTTCGACAAAGTATGTCATAAATTACTACTCCATAAACTTAGTTGCCTTAATATAAATCACCACCTTTTAAAATGGATCGAATGCTTCTTACTTAATCGACAGCAGTTTGTTACCGTTAACAACTATGACTCACCCCCAATTACTGTCACTTCTGGAGTTCCCCAAGGCTCCGTGCTTGGCCCATTATTATTCCTTATATATGTTAACGACCTTCCCAACTGCGTTAAATCCAATATCCACTTGTACGCCGATGACTGCGTTCTTTTTCGTGAAGTTACCAATAATAATGACATGCATGCACTACAATCAGACCTAGATAACATTTCCAACTGGTGCGAAAATTGGCTCATGAATTTAAATATCGCGAAATGTAAGGCAATGAGGATAACACGTACATCGAGCGCCATACCTTCTTACTTCATTAAAGAACAACAATTGGGAGTAGTAAACAATTATAGATATCTTGGGGTCCACATATCCGACAATTTAACTTGGAATGTCCACATTGATCACATCATTAATAATGCTAACCGGACCTTAGGATACATTAGGCGAAACTTTCCTCTGGCACCCTCCTCCTTAAAGTTACTTCTTTATAAAACACTAGTTAGAACCAAACTTGAATACGGAGCCGCGATATGGGACCCAGACCAAACATACTTAATCAATAAACTTGAAATGGTTCAAAATAACTCTGCTCGTTTTATTCTTTCCAACTTCCATCGAACCGCCAGTATATCATCTATGAAAGCTAGCCTCAATTTACCTGATTTAGTTACCCGTCGCAAAATAAAACGACTTTGCTTATTCCACAAAATTTTTTATAATCCCACATTAAGCAACAACCTAATTTCTCCACCAAACTATGTATCATCACGTTGTGATCATGTCCACAAAGTTGCCATTCCTATGAGTCACACGCGTTCGTACGCATGTTCATTCATCCCACGAACATCACGCGACTGGAACGGCCTTCCGGCAGCAACTGCGACTATCGTTAGCAATGACGCTTTCCGATCAGTTATCAGCAATCAAAACCACTCGAATAACTATGAATGATTAATTTTCCCTTTGTGTTGGCTTGGTCTTTTTCGTAGAAAGTGTTGGCTTCTTCATGTAGTTATTGACCCTTTGTGCACAGAAGTTGTGAACTTTTTTTATGGTGTGTTCTCGCGCAACTCCTCTTTTTTGTATGTTTGCTTGATATGCACTGTAAGCTCTACTTGTTCGTGAATCTTAAACCCACTCCCCTCTATAATGCTTCGGCCCTGAGGGTACCTGTAAATAAATAAAATAAATAAAAATCGGGCCACCCAGGTTATATACCTGTCGACGGTATCCCGCTGGTAGCAAAGGGGTGCGCAGCAGGTTTGTAGATCTTCAGGAGCAGGCGCAGAACTTTTCCGATGGGGCCACTCGTTCACCGGATGAGTGCAGAGCAGTTGACTGGGGCAATCTGTTGGGGGGAAAGGATGCGGTCAGGCACGTGCATTCGGTTGTGACTGCTGCTGCAAAGTGACGGTCAAATCGGGCCATCCAGGTTATATACCTGTCGACGGTATCGCGCTGGTGGCAAAGGGGTGCGCAGCAGGTTTGTAGATCTTCAGGAGCAGGCGCAGAACTTTTCAGATGGGGCCACTCGTTCACCGGATGAGTGCACAGCAGTTGACTGGGGCAATCTGTAGGGGGGAAAGGATGCAGTCAGGCACGTGCATTCGGTTGTGACTGCTGCTGCAAAAGTGACGGTCAAATCGGGCCACCCAGGTTATATACGTGTCGACGGTATCGCGCTGGTGGCAAAGGGGTGCGAAGCAGGTTTGTAGATCTTCAGGAGCAGGCGCAGAACTTTTCCGATGGGGCCACTCGTTCACCGGATGAGTGCACAGCAGTTGACTGGGGCAATCTGTTGGGGGGAAAGGATGCGGTCAGGCACGTGCATTCGGTTGTGACTGCTGCTGCAAAGTGACGGTCAAATCGGGCCACCCAGGTTATATACCTGTCGACGGTATCGCGCTGGTGGCAAAGGGGTGCGCAGCAGGTTTGTAGATCTTCAGGAGCAGGCGCAGAACTTTTCCGATGGGGCCACTCGTTCACCGGATGAGTGCAGAGCAGTTGACTGGGGCAATCTGTTGGGGGGAAAGGATGCAGTCAGGCACGTGCATTCGGTTGTGACTGCTGCTGCAAAAGTGACGGTCAAATCGGGCCACCCAGGTTATATACGTGTCGACGGTATCGCGCTGGTGGCAAAGGGGTGCGAAGCAGGTTTGTAGATCTTCAGGAGCAGGCGCAGAACTTTTCCGATGGGGCCACTCGTTCACCGGATGAGTGCAGAGCAGTTGACTGGGGCAATCTGTTGGGGGGAAAGCATGCGGTCAGGCACGTGCATTCGGTTGTGACTGCTGCTGCAAAGTGACGGTCAAATCGGGCCACCCAGGTTATATAGCTGTCGACGGTATCGCGCTGGTGGCAAAGGGGTGCGCAGCAGGTTTGTAGATCTTCAGGAGCAGGCGCAGAACTTTTCCGATGGGGCCACTCGTTCACCGGATGAGTGCAGAGCAGTTGACTGGGGCAATCTGTTGGGGGGAAAGGATGCGGTCAGGCACGTGCATTCGGTGGTGACTGCTCCTGCAAAGTGACGGTCAAATCGGGCCACCCAGGTTATATAGCTGTCGACGGTATCGCGCTGGTGGCAAAGGGGTGCGCAGCAGGTTTTTTGATCTTCAGGAGCAGGCGCAGAACTTTTCCGATGGGGCCACTCGTTCACCGGATGAGTGCAGAGCAGTTGACTGAGGCAATCTGTTGGGGGAAAGGATACGGTCAGGCACGTGCATTCGGTGGTGACTGCTGCTGCAAACTGACGGTCAAATCGGGCCACCCAGGTTATATAGCTGTCGACGGTATCTCGCTGGTGGCAAAGGGGTGCGCAGCAGGTTTGTAGATCTTCAGGAGCAGGTGCAGAACTTTTCCGATGGGGCCACTCGTTCACCGGATGAGTGCAGAGCAGTTGACTGGGGCAATCTGTTGGGGGGAAAGGATGCGGTCAGGCACGTGCATTCGGTTGTGACTGCTGCTGCAAAGTTACGGTCAAATCGGGCCACCCAGGTTATATACCTGTCGACGGTATCGCGCTGGTGGCAAAGGGGTGCGCAGCAGGTTTGTAGATCTTCAGGAGCAGGCGCAGAACTTTTCCGATGGGGCCACTCGTTCACCGGATGAGTGCAGAGCAGTTGACTGCGGCAATCTGTTGGGGGGAAAGGATGCGGTCAGGCACGTGCATTCGGTTGTGACTGCTGCTGCAAAGTGACGGTCAAATCGGGCCACCCAGGTTATATAGCTGTCGACGGTATCTCGCTGGTGGCAAAGGGGTGCGCAGCAGGTTTGTAGATCTTCAGGAGCAGGCGCAGAACTTTTCCGATGGGGCCACTCGTTCACCGGATGAGTGCAGAGCAGTTGACTGGGGCAATCTGTTGGGGGGAAAGGATGCGGTCAGGCACGTGCATTCGGTTGTGACTGCTGCTGCAAAGTGACGGTCAAATCGGGCCATCCAGGTTATATACCTGTCGACGGTATCGCGCTGGTGGCAAAGGGGTGCGCAGCAGGTTTGTAGATCTTCAGGAGCAGGCGCAGAACTTTTCCGATGGGGCCACTCGTTCACCGGATGAGTGCAGAGCAGTTGACTCTGGCAATCTGTTGGGGGGAAAGGATGCGGTCAGGCACGTGCATTCGGTTGTGACTGCTGCTGCAGTGACGGTCAAATCGGGCCACCCAGGTTATATACCTGTCGACGGTATCGCGCTGGTAGCAAAGGGGTGCGCAGCAGGTTTGTAGATCTTCAGGAGCAGGTGCAGAACTTTTCCGATGGGGCCACTCGTTCACCGGATGAGTGCAGAGCAGTTGACTGGGGCAATCTGTTGGGGGGAAAGGATGCGGTCAGGCACGTGCATTCGGTTGTGACTGCTGCTGCAAAGTTACAGTCAAATCGGGCCACCCAGGTTATATACCTGTCGACGGTATCGCGCTGGTGGCAAAGGGGTGCGCAGCAGGTTTGTAGATCTTCAGGAGCAGGCGCAGAACTTTTCCGATGGGGCCACTCGTTCACCGGATGAGTGCAGAGCAGTTGACTGGGGCAATCTGTTGGGGGAAAGGATGCGGTCAGGCACGTGCATTCGGTTGTGACTGCTGCTGAAAAGTGACGGTCAAATCGGGCCACCCAGGTTATATACCTGTCGACCGTATCGCGCAGGTGGCAAAGGGGTGCGCAGCAGGTTTGTAGATCTTCAGGAGCAGGCGCAGAACTTTTCCGATGGGGCCACTCGTTCACCGGATGAGTGCAGAGCAGTTGACTGCGGCAATCTGTTGGGGGGAAAGGATGCGGTCAGGCACGTGCATTCGGTTGTGACTGCTGCTGCAAAGTGACGGTCAAATCGGGCCATCCAGGTTATATACCTGTCGACGGTATCGCGCTGGTGGCAAAGGGGTGCGCAGCAGGTTTGTAGATCTTCAGGAGCAGGCGCAGAACTTTTCCGATGGGGCCACTCGTTCACCGGATGAGTGCAGAGCAGTTGACTGGGGCAATCTGTTGGGGGGAAAGGATGCGGTCAGGCACGTGCATTCGGTTGTGACTGCTGCTGCAAAGTGACGGTTAAATCGGGCTACCCAGGTTATATAGCTGTCCAAGGTATCACGCTGGTGGCAAAGGGGTGCGCAGCAGGTTGGCAGATCTTCAGGAGCAGGTGCAGAACTTTTCCGATGGGGCCACTCGTTCACCGGATGAGTGCAGAGCAGTTGACTAGGGCAATCTGTTGGGGGGAAAGGATGCGGTCAGGCACGTGCATTCGGTTGTGACTGCTGCTGCAAAGTGACAGTCAAATCGGGTCACCCAGGTTATATAGCTGTCGACGGTATCGCGCTGGTGGCAAAGGGGTGCGCAGCAGGTTTGTAGATCTTCAGGAGCAGGCCAGAACTTTTCCGATGGGGCCACTCGTTCACCGGATGAGTGCAGAGCAGTTGAATGGGGCAATCTGTTGGGGGGAAAGCATGCGGTCAGGCACGTGCATTCGGTTGTGACTGCTGCTGCAAAGTGACGGTCAAATCGGGCCACCCAGGTTATATAGCTTTCGACGGTATCGCGCTGGTGGCAAAGGGGTGCGCAGCAGGTTTGTAGATCTTCAGGAGCAGGCGCAGAACTTTTTCGATGGGGCCACTCGTTCACCGGATGAGTGCAGAGCAGTTGACTGGGGCAATCTGTTGGGGGGAAAGGATGCGGTCAGGCACGTGCATTCGGTTGTGACTGCTGCTGCAAACTGACGGTCAAATCGGGCCACCCAGGTTATATAGCTGTCGACGGTATCTCGCTGGTGGCAAAGGGGTGCGCAGCAGGTTTGTAGATCTTCAGGAGCAGGCGCAGAACTTTTCCGATGGGGCCACTCGTTCACCGGATGAGTGCAGAGCAGTTGACTGGGGCAATCTGTTGGGGGGAAAGGATGCGGTCAGGCACGTGCATTCGGTTGTGACTGCTGCTGCAAAGTGACGGTCAAATCGGGCCATCCAGGTTATATACCTGTCGACGGTATCGCGCTGGTGGCAAAGGGGTGCGCAGCAGGTTTGTAGATCTTCAGGAGCAGGCGCAGAACTTTTCAGATGGGGCCACTCGTTCACCGGATGAGTGCACAGCAGTTGACTGGGGCAATCTGTTGGGGGGAAAGGATGCAGTCAGGCACGTGCATTCGGTTGTGACTGCTGCTGCAAAAGTGACGGTCAAATCGGGCCACCCAGGTTATATACGTGTCGACGGTATCGCGCTGGTGGCAAAGGGGTGCGAAGCAGGTTTGTAGATCTTCAGGAGCAGGCGCAGAACTTTTCCGATGGGGCCACTCGTTCACCGGATGAGTGCACAGCAGTTGACTGGGGCAATCTGTTGGGGGGAAAGGATGCGGTCAGGCACGTGCATTCGGTTGTGACTGCTGCTGCAAAGTGACGGTCAAATCGGGCCACCCAGGTTATATACCTGTCGACGGTATCGCGCTGGTGGCAAAGGGGTGCGCAGCAGGTTTGTAGATCTTCAGGAGCAGGCGCAGAACTTTTCCGATGGGGCCACTCGTTCACCGGATGAGTGCAGAGCAGTTGACTGGGGCAATCTGTTGGGGGGAAAGGATGCGGTCAGGCACGTGCATTCGGTTGTGACTGCTGCTGCAGTGACGGTCAAATCGGGCCACCCAGGTTATATACCTGTCGACGGTATCGCGCTGGTAGCAAAGGGGTGCGCAGCAGGTTTGTAGATCTTCAGGAGCAGGTGCAGAACTTTTCCGATGGGGCCACTCGTTCACCGGATGAGTGCACAGCAGTTGACTGGGGCAATCTGTTGGGGGGAAAGGATGCAGTCAGGCACGTGCATTCGGTTGTGACTGCTGCTGCAAAAGTGACGGTCAAATCGGGCCACCCAGGTTATATACGTGTCGACGGTATCGCGCTGGTGGCAAAGGGGTGCGAAGCAGGTTTGTAGATCTTCAGGAGCAGGCGCAGAACTTTTCCGATGGGGCCACTCGTTCACCGGATGAGTGCAGAGCAGTTGACTGGGGCAATCTGTTGGGGGGAAAGCATGCGGTCAGGCACGTGCATTCGGTTGTGACTGCTGCTGCAAAGTGACGGTCAAATCGGGCCACCCAGGTTATATAGCTGTCGACGGTATCGCGCTGGTGGCAAAGGGGTGCGCAGCAGGTTTGTAGATCTTCAGGAGCAGGCGCAGAACTTTTCCGATGGGGCCACTCGTTCACCGGATGAGTGCAGAGCAGTTGACTGGGGCAATCTGTTGGGGGGAAAGGATGCGGTCAGGCACGTGCATTCGGTGGTGACTGCTGCTGCAAAGTGACGGTCAAATCGGGCCACCCAGGTTATATAGCTGTCGACGGTATCGCGCTGGTGGCAAAGGGGTGCGCAGCAGGTTTGTTGATCTTCAGGAGCAGGCGCAGAACTTTTCCGATGGGGCCACTCGTTCACCGGATGAGTGCAGAGCAGTTGACTGAGGCAATCTGTTGGGGGGAAAGGATGCGGTCAGGCACGTGCATTCGGTGGTGACTGCTGCTGCAAACTGACGGTCAAATCGGGCCACCCAGGTTATATAGCTGTCGACGGTATCTCGCTGGTGGCAAAGGGGTGCGCAGCAGGTTTGTAGATCTTCAGGAGCAGGTGCAGAACTTTTCCGATGGGGCCACTCGTTCACCGGATGAGTGCAGAGCAGTTGACTGGGGCAATCTGTTGGGGGGAAAGGATGCGGTCAGGCACGTGCATTCGGTTGTGACTGCTGCTGCAAAGTTACGGTCAAATCGGGCCACCCAGGTTATATACCTGTCGACGGTATCGCGCTGGTGGCAAAGGGGTGCGCAGCAGGTTTGTAGATCTTCAGGAGCAGGCGCAGAACTTTTCCGATGGGGCCACTCGTTCACCGGATGAGTGCAGAGCAGTTGACTGGGGCAATCTGTTGGGGGGAAAGGATGCGGTCAGGCACGTGCATTCGGTTGTGACTGCTGCTGAAAAGTGACGGTCAAATCGGGCCACCCAGGTTATATACCTGTCGACGGTATCGCGCAGGTGGCAAAGGGGTGCGCAGCAGGTTTGTAGATCTTCAGGAGCAGGCGCAGAACTTTTCCGATGGGGCCACTCGTTCACCGGATGAGTGCAGAGCAGTTGACTGCGGCAATCTGTTGGGGGGAAAGGATGCGGTCAGGCACGTGCATTCGGTTGAGACTGCTGCTGCAAAGTGTCGGTCAAATCGGGCCATCCAGGTTATATACCTGTCGACGGTATCGCGCTGGTGGCAAAGGGGTGCGCAGCAGGTTTGTAGATCTTCAGGAGCAGGCGCAGAACTTTTCCGATGGGGCCACTCGTTCACCGGATGAGTGCAGAGCAGTTGACTGGGGCAATCTGTTGGGGGGAAAGGATGCGGTCAGGCACGTGCATTCGGTTGTGACTGCTGCTGCAAAGTGACGGTTAAATCGGGCCACCCAGGTTATATAGCTGTCCAAGGTATCACGCTGGTGGCAAAGGGGTGCGCAGCAGGTTGGTAGATCTTCAGGAGCAGGTGCAGAACTTTTCCGATGGGGCCACTCGTTCACCGGATGAGTGCAGAGCAGTTGACTAGGGCAATCTGTTGGGGGGAAAAGATGCGGTCAGGCACGTGCATTCGGTTGTGACTGCTGCTGCAATAGTGACGGTCAAATGTGGCCACCCAGGTTTTATACCTGTCGACGGTATCGCGCAGGTGGCAAAGGGGTGCGCAGCAGGTTTGTAGATCTTCAGGAGCAGGCGCAGAACTTTTCCGATGGGGCCACTCGTTCACCGGATGAGTGCACAGCAGTTGACTGGGGCAATCTGTTGGGGGGAAAGCATGCGGTCAGGCACGTGCATTCGGTTGTGACTGCTGCTGCAAAGTGACGGTCAATTCGGGCCACCCAGGTTATATAGCTGTCGACGGTATCGCGCTGGTGGCAAAGGGGTGCGCAGCAGGTTTGTAGATCTTCAGGAGCAGGCGCAGAACTTTTTCGATGGGGCCACTCGTTCACCGGATGAGTGCAGAGCAGTTGACTGGGGCAATCTGTTGGGGGGAAGGGATGCGGTCAGGCACGTGCATTCGGTTGTGACTGCTGCTGCAAACTGACGGTCAAATCGGGCCACCCAGGTTATATAGCTGTCGACGGTATCGCGCTGGTGGCAAAGGGGTGCGAAGCAGGTTTGTAGATCTTCAGGAGCAGGCGCAGAACTTTTCCGATGGGGCCACTCGTTCACCGGATGAGTGCAGAGCAGTTGACTGGGGCAATCTGTTGGGGGGAAAGCATGCGGTCAGGCACGTGCATTCGGTTGTGACTGCTGCTGCAAAGTGACGGTCAAATCGGGCCACCCAGGTTATATACCTGTCGACGGTATCGCGCTGGTGGCAAAGGGGTGCGCAGCAGGTTTGTAGTTCTTCAGGAGCAGGCGCAGAACTTTTCCGATGGGGCCACTCGTTCACCGGATGAGTGCACAGCAGTTAACTGGGGCAATCTGTTGGGGGGAAAGGATGCGGTCAGGCACGTGCATTCGGTTGTGACTGCTGCTGCAAAAGTGACGGTCAAATCGGGCCACCCAGGTTATATACCTGTCGACGGTATCGCGCAGGTGGCAAAGGGGTGCGCAGCAGGTTTGTAGATCTTCAGGAGCAGGTGCAGAACTTTTCCGATGGGGCCACTCGTTCACCGGATGAGTGCAGAGCAGTTGACTGGGGCAATCTGTTGGGGGGAAAGGATGCGGTCAGGCACGTGCATTCGGTTGTGACTGCTGCTGCAAAGTGACGGTCAAATCGGGCCACCCAGGTTATATACCTGTCGACGGTATCGCGCTGGTAGCAAAGGGGTGCGCAGCAGGTTTGTAGATCTTCAGGAGCAGGCGCAGAACTTTTCCGATGGGGCCACTCGTTCACCGGATGAGTGCACAGCAGTTGACTGGGGCAATCTGTTGGGGGGAAAGGATGCGATCAGGCACGTGCATTCGGTTGTGACTGCTGCTGCAAAAGTGACGGTCAAATCGGGCCACCCAGGTTATATACGTGTCGACGGTATCGCGCTGGTGGCAAAGGGGTGCGCAGCAGGTTTGTAGATCTTCAGGAGCAGGCGCAGAACTTTTCCGATGGGGCCACTCGTTCACCGGATGAGTGCAGAGCAGTTGACTGGGGCAATCTGTTGGGGGGAAAGGATGCGGTCAGGCCCGTGCATTCGGTTGTGACTGCTGCTGCAAAGTGACGGTCAAATCGGGCCACCCAGGTTATATACCTGTCGACGGTATCGCGCTGGTGGCAAAGGGGTGCGCAGCAGGTTTGTAGATCTTCAGGAGCAGGCACAGAACTTTTCCGATGGCGCCACTCGTTCACCGGATGAGTGCAGAGCAGTTGACTGGGGCAATCTGTTGGGGGGAAAGGATGCGGTCAGGCACGTGCATTCGGTTGTGACTGCTGCTGCAAAGTGATGGTCAAATCGGGCCATCCAGGTTATTTACCTGTCGACGGTATCGCGCTGGTGGCAAAGGGGTGCGCAGCAGGTTTGTAGATCTTCAGGAGCAGGCGCAGAACTTTTTCGATGGGGCCACTCGTTTACCGGATGAGTGCAGAGCAGTTGACTGGGGCAATCTGTTGGGGGGAAAGGATGCGGTCAGGCCCGTGCATTCGGTTGTGACTGCTGCTGCAAAGTGACGGTCAAATCGGGCCACCCAGGTTATATACCTGTGGACGGTATCGCGCTGGTGGCAAAGGGGTGCGCAGCAGGTTTGTAGATCTTCAGGAGCAGGCGCAGAACTTTTCCGATGGGGCCACTCGTTCACCGGATGAGTGCAGAGCAGTTGACTGGGGCAATCTGTTTGGGGGGAAAGGATGCGGTCAGGCACGTGCATTCGGTTGTGACTGCTGCTGCAAAGTGACGGTCAAATCGGGCCACCCAGGTTATATACCTGTCGACGGTATCGCGCTGGTGGCAAAGGGGTGTGCAGCAGGTTTGTAGATCTTCAGGAGCAGGCGCAGAATTTTTCCGATGGGGCCACTCGTTCACCGGATGAGTGCAGAGCAGTTGACTGGGGCAATCTGTTTGGGGGGAAAGGATGCGGTCAGGCACGTGCATTCGGTTGTGACTGCTGCTTCAAAGTGACGGTCAAATTGGGCCACCCAGGTTATATACCTGTCGACGGTATCGCGCTGGTGGCAAAGGGGTGCGCAGCAGGTTTGTAGATCTTCAGGAGCAGGCGCAGAACTTTTCCGATGGGGCCACTCGTTCACCGGATGAGTGCAGAGCAGTCGACTGGGGCAATCTGTTGGGGGGAAAGGATGCGCTCAGGCACGTGCATTCGGTTGTGACTGCTGCTTCAAAGTGACGGTCAAATCGGGCCACCCAGGTTATATACCTGTCGACGGTATCGCGCTGGTGGCAAAGGGGTGCGCAGCAGGTTTGTAGATCTTCAGGAGCAGGCGCAGAACTTTTCCGATGGGGCCACTCGTTCACCGGATGAGTGCAGAGCAGTTGACGGGGGCAATCTGTTTGGGGGGAAAGGATGCGGTCAGGCACGTGCATTCGGTTGTGACTGCTGCTGCAAAGTGACGGTCAAATCGGGCCACCCAGGTTATATACCTGTCGACGGTATCGCGCTGGTGGCAAAGGGGTGCGCAGCAGGTTTGCAGATCTTCAGGAGCAGGCGCAGAACTTTTCCGATGGGGCCACTCGTTCACCGGATGAGTGCAGAGCAGTTGACTGGGGCAATCTGTTGGGGGGAAAGGATGCAGTCAGGCACGTGCATTCGGTTGTGACTGCTGCTGCAAAGTGACAGTCAAATCGGGCCACCCAGGTTATATACCTGTCGACGGTATCGCGCTGGTGGCAAAGGGGTGCGCAGCAGGTTTGTAGATCTTCAGGAGCAGGCGCAGAACTTTTTCGATGGGGCCACTCGTTCACCGGATGAGTGCAGAGCAGTTGACTGGGGCAATCTGTTGGGGGGAAGGGATGCGGTCAGGCACGTGCATTCGGTTGTGACTGCTGCTGCAAACTGACGGTCAAATCGGGCCACCCAGGTTATATAGCTGTCGACGGTATCGCGCTGGTGGCAAAGGGGTGCGAAGCAGGTTTGTAGATCTTCAGGAGCAGGCGCAGAACTTTTCCGATGGGGCCACTCGTTCACCGGATGAGTGCAGAGCAGTTGACTGGGGCAATCTGTTGGGGGGAAAGCATGCGGTCAGGCACGTGCATTCGGTTGTGACTGCTGCTGCAAAGTGACGGTCAAATCGGGCCACCCAGGTTATATACCTGTCGACGGTATCGCGCTGGTGGCAAAGGGGTGCGCAGCAGGTTTGTAGTTCTTCAGGAGCAGGCGCAGAACTTTTCCGATGGGGCCACTCGTTCACAGGATGAGTGCACAGCAGTTGACTGGGGCAATCTGTTGGGGGGAAAGGATGCGGTCAGGCACGTGCATTCGGTTGTGACTGCTGCTCCAAAAGTGACGGTCAAATAGGGCCACCCAGGTTATATACCTGTCGACGGTATCGCGCAGGTGGCAAAGGGGTGCGCAGCAGGTTTGTAGATCTTCAGGAGCAGGCGCAGAACTTTTCCGATGGGGCCACTCGTTCACCGGATGAGTGCAGAGCAGTTGACTGCGGCAATCTGTTGGGGGGAAAGGATGCGGTCAGGCACGTGCATTCGGTTGTGACTGCTGCTGCAAAGTGACGGTCAAATCGGGCCACCCAGGTTATATACCTGTCGACGGTATCGCGCTGGTGGCAAGGGGGTGCGCAGCAGGTTTGTAGATCTTCATGAGCAGGCGCAGAACTTTTCCGATGGGGCCACTCGTTCACCGGATGAGTGCAGAGCAGTTGAGTGGGGCAATCTGTTGGGGGGAAAGGATGCGGTCAGGCACGTGCATTCGGTTGTGACTGCTGCTGCAAACTGACGGTCAAATCGGGCCACCCAGGTTATATAGCTGTCGACGGTATCTCGCTGGTGGCAAAGGGGTGCGCAGCAGGTTTGTAGATCTTCAGGAGCAGGCGCACAACTTTTCCGATGGGGCCATTCGTTCACCGGATGAGTGCAGAGCAGTTGACTTGGGCAATCTGTTGGGGGGAAAGGATGCGGTCAGGCACGTGCATTCGGTTGTGACTGCAGCTGCAAAGTGACGGTCAAATCGGGCCACCCAGGTTATATACCTGTCGACGGTATCGCGCTGGTAGCAAAGGGGTGCGCAGCAGGTTTGTAGATCTTCAGGAGCAGGCGCAGAACTTTTCCGATGGGGCCACTCGTTCACCGGATGAGTGCACAGCAGTTGACTGGGGCAATCTGTTGGGGGGAAAGGATGCGATCAGGCACGTGCATTCGGTTGTGACTGCTGCTGCAAAAGTGACGGTCAAATCGGGCCACCCAGGTTATATACGTGTCGACGGTATCGCGCTGGTGGCAAAGGGGTGCGCAGCAGGTTTGTAGATCTTCAGGAGCAGGCGCAGAACTTTTCCGATGGGGCCACTCGTTCACCGGATGAGTGCAGAGCAGTTGACTGCGGCAATCTGTTGGGGGGAAAGGATGCGGTCAGGCACGTGCATTCGGTTGTGACTGCTGCTGCAAAGTGACGGTCAAATCGGGCCACCCAGGTTATATACCTGTCGACGGTATCGCGCTGGTGGCAAAGGGGTGCGCAGCAGGTTTGTAGATCTTCAGGAGCAGGCACAGAACTTTTCCGATGGCGCCACTCGTTCACCGGATGAGTGCAGAGCAGTTGACTGGGGCAATCTGTTGGGGGGAAAGGATGCGGTCAGGCACGTGCATTCGGTTGTGACTGCTGCTGCAAAGTGACGGTCAAATCAGGCCATCCAGGTTATATACCTGTCGACGGTATCGCGCTGGTGGCAAAGGGGTGCGCAGCAGGTTTGTAGATCTTCAGGAGCAGGCGCAGAACTTTTCCGATGGGGCCACTCGTTCACCGGATGAGTGCAGAGCAGTTGACTGGGGCAATCTGTTGGGGGGAAAGGATGCGGACAGGCCCGTGCATTCGGTTGTGACTGCTGCTGCAAAGTGACGGTCAAATCGGGCCACCCAGGTTATATACCTGTGGACGGTATCGCGCTGGTGGCAAAGGGGTGCGCAGCAGGTTTGTAAATCTTCAGGAGCAGGCGCAGAACTTTTCCGATGGGGCCACTCGTTCACCGGATGAGTGCAGAGCAGTTGACTGGGGCAATCTGTTTGGGGGGAAAGGATGCGGTCAGGCACGTGCATTCGGTTGTGACTGCTGCTGCAAAGTGACGGTCAAATCGGGCCACCCAGGTTATATACCTGTCGACGGTATCGCGCTGGTGGCAAAGGGGTGCGCAGCAGGTTTGTAGATCTTCAGGAGCAGGCGCAGAACTTTTCCGATGGGGCCACTCGTTCACCGGATGAGTGCAGAGCAGTTGACTGGGGCAATCTGTTTGGGGGGAAAGGATGCGGTCAGGCACGTGCATTCGGTTGTGACTGCTGCTGCAAAGTGACGGTCAAATTGGGCCACCCAGGTTATATACCTGTCGACGGTATCGCGCTGGTGGCAAAGGGGTGCGCAGCAGGTTTGTAGATCTTCAGGAGCAGGCGCAGAACTTTTCCGATGGGGCCACTCGTTCACCGGATGAGTGCAGAGCAGTCGACTGGGGCAATCTGTTGGGGGGAAAGGATGCGCTCAGGCACGTGCATTCGGTTGTGACTGCTGCTTCAAAGTGACGGTCAAATCGGGCCACCCAGGTTATATACCTGTCGACGGTATCGCGCTGGTGGCAAAGGGGTGCGCAGCAGGTTTGTAGATCTTCAGGAGCAGGCGCAGAACTTTTCCGATGGGGCCACTCGTTCACCGGATGAGTGCAGAGCAGTTGACTGGGGCAATCTGTTTGGGGGGAAAGGATGCGGTCAGGCACATGCATTCGGTTGTGACTGCTGCTGCAAAGTGACGGTCAAATCGGGCCACCCAGGTTATATACCTGTCGACGGTATCGCGCTGGTGGCAAAGGGGTGCGCAGCAGGTTTGCAGATCTTCAGGAGCAGGCGCAGAACTTTTCCGATGGGGCTACTCGTTCACCGGATGAGTGCAGAGCAGTTGACTGGGGCAATCTGTTGGGGGGAAAGGATGCGGTCAGGCACGTGCATTCGGTTGTGACTGCTGCTGCAAAGTGACGGTCAAATCGGGCCACCCAGGTTATATACCTGTCGACGGTATCGCGCTGGTGGCAAAGGGGTGCGCAGCAGGTTTGTAGATCTTCAGGAGCAGGCACAGAACTTTTCCGATGGCGCCACTCGTTCACCGGATGAGTGCAGAGCAGTTGACTGGGGCAATCTGTTGGGGGGAAAGGATGCGGTCAGGCACGTGCATTCGGTTGTGACTGCTGCTGCAAAGTGACGGTCAAATCGGGCCATCCAGGTTATATACCTGTCGACGGTATCGCGCTGGTGGCAAAGGGGTGCGCAGCAGGTTTGTAGATCTTCAGGAGCAGGCGCAGAACTTTTCCGATGGGGCCACTCGTTCACCGGATGAGTGCAGAGCAGTTGACTGGGGCAATCTGTTGGGGGGAAAGGATGCGGTCAGGCACGTGCATTCGGTTGTGACTGCTGCTGCAAAGTGACGGTCAAATCGGGCCACCCAGGTTATATACCTGTCGACGGTATCGCGCTGGTGGCAAAGGGGTGCGCAGCAGGTTTGCAGATCTTCAGGAGCAGGCGCAGAACTTTTCCTATGGGGCCACTCGTTCACCGGATGAGTGCAGAGCAGTTGACTGGGGCAATCTGTTGGGGGGAAAGGATGCGGTCAGGCACGTGCATTCGGTTGTGACTGCTGCTGCAAAGTGACGGTCAAATCGGGCCACCCAGGTTATATACCTGTCGACGGTATCGCGCTGGTGGCAAAGGGGTGCGCAGCAGGTTTGTAGATCTTCAGGAGCAGGCGCAGAACTTTTCCGATAGGGCCACTCGTTCACCGGATGAGTGCAGAGCAGTTGACTGGGGCAATCTGTTGGAGGTAAGGATGCGGTCAGGCACGTGCATTCGGTTGAGACTGCTGCTGCACATTTGGCTTTGAGTATATAAGACTATTGCGCAGTAAGCATTTTACTTTTGGCAGGGTGGCTGAATCGAGTTACTGACTGACAGACGGACAGACAGACAGACCAAAAGTTTTGGGTTTAAGTAGCCCAAGAAAGACTATCATCTTTAAAACCGGTCCTACACCACCCGGCCTCCTTCCAACCAATGGTGCATGAGCTCTGGCGCCCAGACGTAAGCCGTTATTCGGCTGTACGCCGCTTACCAAAAGAATGACGTATAACCTGAGACCTCAGGCTGGTTGGTCTCCTCCTGAACACCGGTTGCCAAATATTCTGCGCCCGTTCGCTTGCCGTAATTCGGCCGACGACCACTCGCCGAGTTAATATGAAAATTCCCGCGCCTTCCCGCGAGGGGAACGCGAGTAAATACAGAGCATTGGGGCCTCAGTACTGATTGAAGGCAGTGTTGCTTCCATCGCTTCTTCCGTGATGCTGGAGTAGCAGACACGAGTAAACGTGTGCACGAGCGTCAACCAAGGAAGGAAGGAGCAACGCAGTGACTGAAACACGAGCGACCGCTAGCCGCTATATTTGCAGCGCGCGCAGTAGAGGGAGAGCGGTACGGGGGGGAGAGCGCGCATGCGCCAGCAGCGCGCGCCCTTCCACGCCCCACCGCGCTGCTATTACGCACCTGTTACGCCGAGACTGCGACGGAGCGAACTGGCTGACTATGACGCATGCGCGCGCCATCTGCTGTTGAGAGAGAGGAGGGAAGGAGAGGCGCACCTGCTGTGGACGCGGAACTGTTGACACCGTCCGACGCAGGAACAGGCGAGGCTAAGAAATGCTCTGCATTAAAAAGCGTACATTCTGGGGCCGTACGTCGGCCGGTATCAATCATAACGCCCGTTGCCTGAAGAAAACGAATATTCTGCTGCCGAACGCGCGGTTAACCGTTGAAAGAGCGAATACAAGGCAGCCGCGTTCCGGCCGGTCTGTTTTCGAACACCAACTGCCACAACAATACGGATATTCGGTGGCCGGTCGCTTGCCGTGCTTCGGCTGAACACCGCTTATCAAACAAAGAACAGATGTCTAAAGGCAGTACTTCGGCTGTTCTCTTTCTGAACATCGGCAACCGAAAGTGAACTGAATATCTTGCAGCCGGGTTGCTGTCGTTGTGTGTCTGAACACCGGCGGCCGGAGAAACAACGAAGCGCTGGTTGCCGGATGTTGGCTATTAAACGTATGATCAGTGGCTGCCAGAACGTGGATGCTGGCCGGACATTCCAGAAAGTGGCCATAGAGGGGACGGTCATGGGACAAACTTTCTGTGCCACCTGGGTCACTGAAGCTAAAATTCTGTGTTAGCTAACTTACTGTGGAGAAAACACTATTTACGTACGAGTTATCATTCACATTTCTCTACAAGCTTCACGCTGCACGACCGCCTTTTATGCTAGTAAAATCCGACAATAAAACGTTTGCCTGAAGGCATCTTCCACTGCAAGATGGGATGACGTACTTATGGTTCATAGCAATGATTTTTTTTTGCACCAAACGGAAAATAAAGGAAAACCTTTCAGGGCGCGGTAGAAATGCAGAAGCCACGATGAGACGAGATAAGCGATATGCAGGACGACTGTAAGCAATCTAATTGCGTTATATCTAGACCACCGTTTTCGTAACGTAAACTGCTCCCAGCCAGCCAGGAATGGTACAGACGTTTACAGTTTTGTGTTTCAGTTCATGTTTTATTTTAGAGGCAAACACGTCAACAAGCTAAGTGACCAAGTGAAATCCTTGGGGGAATGGTGTAATTTTTCCCCGGAATCAAATATACCTATAAAAAGTTATCATAGCACTAAAACAATATATACACGTCCATTTACTTGAGACTTCTGCTGCAAACCTTACAAGATTGTACTAATTGTTGAGCACACCTACGACGCTTTTAGGTTTTACCAATCTTACATTTATTTAGTTGCATGCAAACAACATGTCTCACCACATCCAACCACCCTAAAGCCGGTGTATTAACTGCTAACCTTTGTCTGTTCGCTGTTTCTACTGCTTCCGATGCGCAGATAACTTCCCTTTTTGTTCCCGGAGTTCTCACCTTTTATTCTGACATTGATGATGCAATGGTGACGCCATCAGTGGTTAGTACCATACGTCTTCTTGTATTGTATACTATTCTCACATTTACCAATTATTTACTCTAATTTTCTATACGCGACCGCGAGGCAGAAAATCCTCTGTACTCTGACCAGTAATGCAGGAAAGTGAACTTCCACTGCGTAACGAAGAAAAATTTTTCTCTTATTTAAGTTTTATTTTCAATGTGTATTATCAATTACAAGCCCACCAACCACCTATTTTAACGATTAAGCGTCGATGTATGTCGAATTTAAGTCGATTAGACGTTTAATTAGGTAAGGAATAAATATCCTGACTTCGCCAATTTCACATTTGTTTCTCCGAATATAGAGCGGTAATCTTGTCCCGTTATGCACAGATTTTGCTTTCTTCCCGTCAGAGAATGCTCACGCAATAAAATATGCCTGCTTTTGTTATACTGTGTAGCAACGAGAGAAAGTCTCAATTACGTCTGGGTGTGATACAGCTTTGTTTTGAAACTTTGAAAGCCATGAGGATTGCGCGGAACGACGACACAAAGAGGAGACAACAGGACGAGCGCAACTAACAACTAATTCATTCAAGGGCTTACGCCCCCAAATATAAGACGACAAGTATCAGACCAACTAGCCCGTCAACAAATCTAACTTTGTTTTGAAAGCACCGATGCAGCCAGGGCTGTTCTGGTGACAAGTCTGGTGACTTGTGCATATTTTAAAAAGGTTGTGCTCAATATTTTGAGTCGTCAAAACAGTACCAAAGCCAGGAGTTCTCATCATTAAAAGTTCTCATCATTAAACAAGTCCTGAAATTCACCCACTGTAAGGTCCACTTATTAGATTAGCGGCCAGGCGCCCAGCCTGCGCGTGAGAACGCGCCGCTCTGTCTAGCGACGTAGCACTGCCGACACTGCGCTGCAACCACCGCTAATTCGTCGCGGCGTGCGCGGGAGACGGATTGTCTGGCCCACCGCATTCCTCAAGGATAATCCCCCATTGAGAAGACAGACTGCGGCGCCGGATTCCAGGAATGTCTACTTGACGCGCAGAGGTGGGGGGATTACCGGCGTCTCCATTGTTGTCGCGCCCTGGTCAGCATGACGCACTGTCGCCGTCTTTCGTTTTCGCCCCGCGGGGTCGCTCGAACTTGCTCGTCTACGAGCGTGCCGTTGACCCGAAGGTGGCGGCGCCTCAATGAATATTCCGTGGCGTGCCGAGTGACAGCTGTCTACGTGTATTTGGGCACGCCCATACGCGTGTACGAACGCTACAGGGGCGTTCCCGAGAGAGTGTGATCTCGAGGTTTTAAACGGCCGAACTTGGCCGTTTGAAAGGGTTGTCGTCTGAGCGCTGAGCTGGCAGTTCCCGGCGAGACAAGGAGTCTCGACCGTTAACGCTAGGTTGGGATTTAGGAGCCCCCTAGTCGAGGTTAAGATCGCGTCGGAGGTTCAGGGTGCAGCGCGCACCGGGCAACTAGACGGATCTTGCGGCGAGACAGAGTCTCGGCCGTCGTTTCTCGAGCGGTTTGTGTACGCTCCGAGAATAGGAAGAGTTAGACGAAGTTGAGGAGCTCGAGTGATTTGTGCGCACTCGGAGCTAGCGTCTAGCTGAAGTTTGCAGTTTTTCCTTTATTATTCATGTACCCAGTTTTCCCACTGTAAATAGCTGCATATAAACCATTCGTCTCATTTAATCAACCCCAACGCCTTGAGTTCGTCAATTGGACCGCCGCCTCCAAGAACTTCAACACCATCGCCCGGCCAGCCTCCTGCTAAATCAACCGGAGCCCGGGCGATTGGGTTCCTGATCGACACCGGACTAAAGGGGGAACGAATCTTTACTGGCGCAGCCGACAGGGTTTGGCAAAAGAAATCACCAGGCCACAACCAGGGGCAGCAAGCGGACGCAAGCCCGCCTTCATCGGCAGCAGCGGAGCTCCGCGCGGAATGGAGCGGCAGAGCCAAGCCAGCGCACGGAGCCAACGACGCGGCAGCCGACCACCGAAGGTGCGGGTGAGTGGGATTTCTTGCGCTTCGTTGTGGCGGTGTAGGCTGAGTCTGGGGTTGCATAGTAGTCACGCGGAGCATGCTGGCGAACATGGCGGACGGAGACGGAAATGGTCAGACGCATGAGGCACCACCTCAAGGAGGAACAGCAGCAGGAGGGGTGGTCCAAGCAGAGTCCGAAACAATGATTATGAGGCGAATGGAATTGGAGTTTCAAGAGCGAAAGAGAAAAGCAGAGCGCGAATTCGAAGAACGAAAGAGAAAAGCAGCGCGCGAATTCGAAGAACGGGAGAGAGAAGCGGAGGAGCGAGAGAGAAGAAAGGCGCGAAAATTTAAGGAGCGCATGCAAAGGCTGAAGCTCGAATCTGAAGAGCGGTTGCGAAGGTATGAGTTGGAGCTAGAGCGGAGAAGGCAGACGCCCTTGCGCTCGGACACCCGCGAGCAGAAACAATGGGGCACAGACCCAGCTAGCTGGGTAGCGACCGCGAGGTTGAATGGTTCCGGCCAGTGTTAGGAAGTTGAACATTGCGATGAGAAAGTAAGCAGCCGTGACTCCCTACACGAGGCTAGCATTTTCGCCGATGTCGGACGCGCGGAGATGGACATTGGGATGAGGAGCGACGAGGTAGGCGCGGCCAGTGATACCGTAGAGCGGCGTAATGAAGTGATGCTCGAACATGACGAGCAGCCTCGCAGGCGAAGTTTGGGGATGGAGCTGCAGCGCATAGGGCAGAACCCGTCGAGCGGGCCCGGTTATGCACTGGCAGCAGAGCTGAATGAAGCCAGCTCGTTTTTCAACTTGGAGCCGCGTGAGAACGAGAAAAGCGGCTTTGGCTGCGCACAGGAAGCGAGCGTCTCAGCTGGGAACAGCTGTTCCGAAAGGGAAGCGAGCACGCGGAGCATCCCAGCGAGCGCGTCCGTTATAGGAGCAGAGTCAAGGGGCAGCCCCGTTGTCGCGGGTGTAGAGCCGCCAGCCGCTTTTGCACCGGGCACTGCGTTAATGCATGCTGAACTTGCTGGCACGGGCAGTACCCAAATTCTCATCGGTGGAGCGGAGGAGACTGGAGTCGCGCAGGAAAGTCTTGGGGCCCGCCCCGCTCCCAATTACGCTCGTAAGTTGCACTAGAAAGCGAACTCCAGGTCGGGCGTTCAGGAGCTCGCCCAGAAGAGAAAGGAGATAGAAGACGAGAAAGCATGTGACGAGTCGGAGCGACAAAGAGACGGAGTTGACGATCGGGCTGAGGAAAAGCAGGAGTTAAAGCCGGATAAGGGAGCTGAGAAGGTAGACTGGGTTGAACATGTCGAAAATGGAAGAGGAAGGGAGAGAGAACGCGAAAAGACGGAGGGTGAGAAGCTCAGAACGTTTGAAGAGGGTAGGAACGATACGGAGATGTCGCGTGGGTTTGGTAGTCTTGATTGTGAAAGGGTAACCGAGGAGGCCGATGGCGGACACGAACACACATGCGTGGAGGCTGCGAAACCAAGAATGAGAGCTCCCGAGGAGGTTGCGAAGGAGAGGGAAAAACCATGTGTGGAGGTAGCTACAGTCGAAACAGAGGAACGAGACGCAATCGGCGATATCGCGAAACCGGTGTCTGAGATACAGCTTCGTAGCTCTAGATTTGGTTGCGGCCTTTACCGAGATTTAGTCGGGAGCCGCGCTGGATCGGTTGACGCGCTAAGTTCTGCGACCTGGCATTGTGTCACAGGCCCTAGTTCTGAGTTGTGTCAGGATGAGTGCGTGCTGGGACAGCCGAAAAACTGTCTTTGTCAGGCCGCTGCTCATAATGCACCTAGCGTGCACGGCGGTTTTTGGTAATGGCAGGCGCTTGTGAGGTTGTTGTTGTGGGGCAGTCTGTGCGTAGGGGAAAGAATGACCCCGAGAAGGTCGTCGCGTTCGCGGGCCGCCATTCCGCTCCACCATCAGCTATGCGCTCACGCTGCCAGCACGCAGCATTGCCTTACGTTGGGGCATTGGAGAGGCATGGCCACTTGGCCTATGGGACGGGCAGCGAAGTCGCATTTTGCGATACCACTCCGTCTTTCCCGAAGTGGTGTTCGCCTCATTGACTAAATTGTCGAGACTTGCGTTGACATTGCAACGCTACACGGACCGGATCATCTGCAGAGGGGTAAGAAATACTCGAATGCACTACTCTGTTTTTGGAATGTTGTTCGGGGAGGCTAGTATTGAATTGCCTCCGAGCCTTAACACCGCCACGACGGACGTAAACGTTCCCGTTCACCCGTCTTTTTTCGTGGGTGGTGTGTGTGTGTGTGTGTGCCGCGGTTGTGCGCGACGAGATGCCTTGAGTGCTCGATCCGTGCACCGAATTGATCGATCCGCGCACCGAACTGAACTTTCTGTGCACCGCAAGTGAGCGAAAGCACTGCTGAACATTCTTGAAGGAACGTTATCATGCTACGCCGTCACGGAGAACATTTGCGCGCGTGCGCATAGTGCAATGCAAACTTTCTTAACGTTTTATTTTTGTTGACTGCCAAGTTGCCCGTGTTCTTTGCCAGGCCTTATTCCTTTTGTTCTTGTTGTCGAAGTGCCGGAATGATTGTGCGTGTTTCCAGTTATAGCGCGCATCAGTGTTATAGGTTGAGTTGTCTCGTTGTCCGGGCCGTTTACGCGCTCCGGAGACACGACCCGATTTCTTTTTACTCGCACTTAGTGTTTTTAGCATTTGTGGTGTGTTTCCGCTTTGCTAGAGTATTCCGTCCCTGTTAAACGGCTAGGGAATAGGTTGTGTTTGTAGTTTAGGCGAGAGAGAGTTCGGTTCAGCTGCAGAAATGGGAGGGGGCTCATTTGTGGTTATACCTAGCTCCTTCCACGTGCTTTTGTTTGTTTGTTTATGCCGCTGTTATTGCGGAAGGAGAGATGAAACGAGTGGCCCTTTTAAATTCTCTTCGGATTGACTGAACCAAGAGGTCCAGTAACCCTCTTAAAGGGGGGAGTTGTAAGGTCCACTTATTAGATTAGCGGCCAGGCGCCCAGCCTGCGCGTGAGAACGCGCCGCTCTGTCTAGCGACGTAGCACTGCCGACACTGCGCTGCAACCACCGCTAATTCGTCGCGGCGTGTGCGGGAGACGGATTGTCTGGCCCACCGCATTCCTCAAGGATAATCCCCCATTGAGAAGGCAGACTGCGGCGCCGGATTCCAGGAATGTCTACTTGACGCGCAGATGTGGGGGGATTACCGGCGTCTCCATTGTTGTCGCGCCCTGGTCAGCATGACGCACTGTCGCCGTCTTTCGTTTTTGCCCCGCGGGGTCGCTCGAACTTGCTCGTCTACGAGCGTGCCGTTGACCCGAAGGTGGCGGCGCCTCAATGAATATTCCGTGGCGTGCTGAGTGACAGCTGTCTACGTGTATTTGGGCACGCCCATACGCTTGTACGAACGCTACAGGGGCGTTCCCGAGAGAGTGTGATCTCGAGGTTTTAAAAGGCCGAACTTGGCCGTTGGAAAGGGTTCTCGTCTGAGCGCTGAGGTGGCAGTTCCCGGCGAGACAAGGAGTCTCGACCGTTAACGCTAGGTTGGGATTTAGGAGCCCCCTAGTCGAGGTTAAGATCGCGTCGGAGGTTCAAGGTGCAGCGCCGCACCGGGCAACTAGACGGATCTTGCGGCGAGACAGAGTCTCGGCCGTCGTTTCTAGAGCGGTTTGTATACGCTCCGAGAATAGGAAGAGTTAGACGAAGTTGAGGAGCTCGAGTGATTTGTGCGCACTCGGAGCTAGCGTCTAGCTGAAGTTTGCAGTTTTTCCTTTATTATTCATGTACCCAGTTTTCCCACTGTAAATAGCTGCATATAAACCATTCGTCTCATTTAATCAACCCCAACGCCTTGAGTTCGTCAATTGAACCGCCGCCTCCAAGAACTTCAACACCATCGCCCTGCCAGCCTCCTGCTAAATCAACCGGAGCCCGGGCGATTGGGTTCCTGATCGACACCGGACTAAAGGGGGAACGAATCTTTACTCCCACCATGCACACTCCATCATCAAGTGTCATTCATGGCGAAGTGGAGTGATTTTTCCATCTTGTTAGTTGTACTGCATTGTGTATGGCAGCTTATGTCATCATCGTCACCTATTAGTTATGTAGTTATTTATTCGTTTTCTGTACACTTATGAACCTATACGGGAGTGGGTTCTATTTAAGTCACAGTTAACAAAAAACACAGTCAATAGCAAAAAAGGTTGATTCCTCCTGTATAGGCTAAATCGCCGAAAAACACCGCTTGAAATTATTATTCACCACATCTTCGAAAAGGCATTCCCGTTCCTTCATGGACCAGACATTCCCAAGGCCTAAATGTCTAGCGAAATGATATTGGGACTGAGGGACGTTTTCGCGTAGTTTGAAGTGCGGTGCATTCGATTGGACGTGATAAGGCGAAAACGTTTCCACAACAATACAGAATGTGTACGCCCGGTGTACTCCGTATTCCTGGCATATGTACTGTAATAAACTTCAATGCAAAACAATGTCATTCTTCTGTAATTGTTCCAATGAGGTCTGTAGTGCACCAAGAGTAGTATCCCATACTGCCGTCGTGTACTCTCATTTGTAGAGCACAAGTGTGCCATATAAAAACGTTTCGCTGCCGAAGAAGAGTGTTACAGATATTTTGTCTGTCATACTGGTGTGCATTACTAAGAATATTTATTAAATATCTGCTGTGGAGTTCTAGGACGAATTATAAGATAAATTAATAGTAGTCCTGAGCACTCGACATCGGCCATCACTACCTTGCTCCACGCGTGCCGCTGTCCAGGCACTTGGTGTGCTTGAGTAGCCGGTCCTCATACATCACCGGAACAGTTTAAATGCTGTTTTAAGAGAAATAAAAAGGGTATTTTGAGAACTCCGAGGGCGAGGCAACCGAGCTGGACTCAGCAAATAAAGCAGATCCGTTATTATTAGATGTGGAACCTATAAAGAGAGTATATTAATTGAAACGGGTGGCAATAAATATTGCACAGTTTCGAGTTTACGGTGCCGTATATTTAAAAAAAAGAAGTGAAGAATCTCGCAAATCTGTAAAATTTGTGCAATGAATAGGGGGGCGCTGTGAATCACAAACTTGCAAAACGCCGTAAAGTTTAGCCTTCAGCAAGGTGTAAAGTAATGATGGTTGAGGAGGCGAAGTCATTTCAAAGACCGAGAAGGAGCGGAGTGCACGCGTAACGACCGAAATACAGAAGGAAGAAGGGCCAATGGGGAAAGTAAATGTTTACGTTTGAGGCACCGGAAAGCAAAATTTTGGGAGTACCACGCAAGAAAAAGGTGCCAAATTTGGAAGCGGGGCATCGTCCTGAATTGAACACGCAGCGGCTGATGATTATAACCGCGCTCAACGTCGACGAAGAGCGCGGGAAATCATTTGAAACACTGCGCGCACACAGGAGAAAAACATTTTTGTTGCGTAAACGTGGTAGATCGAAAGAGCAATTGCTAAAAAGTGCGGCATTCGCAAATGAGTTCCGTGCTCCAGTAGTACGGAGAAACGGTGGATGGATGCCTCCGGTGAAATTTTGTTTCCCCATTGTTTGGTATTTTGCACATTTCACGTTCATTTAGCGTCAGCACCCCTCATTTCAGATCAGTTGTAGTGCCTTCGACTTTGTATGGAAATGTCGTTTACCTCATTCTACCGGAGGCAATTTCCTCATCTGGAGCTTCCCGTGTTCTCGTTTTACCTCTCCACCTTTTGAATGAAAAACAACCAACTGGTACGGCATCGTACTAGAATGTTTTGATTAGCTCATTACTTCCGGTATTTGTCTTTCGCGATCGGTTTGTCACTTTCGCTTGAATTTTGATCATTTTACCTGGGCAGTTAGTTGTACAACTCTAAACACTGCTGATAGTGGCATGTCAGGTTATCAACACAACCTGGTGGTGGCCCAGACATCCTCGAAAGGTGAGATGGAAGAGTACGTGGTTTGTGTAAGTACTGCAGGCACTGTGAGGCCACCGAGAGATTACGATGGTCCCTATGCGGTTGCGTTGGACTCTGCACGGCTGTACTGAAGCTGTGCCACGTGGTTATGTCGATTAGGGGCCGGCATCGGCAGGCTGGGCTGCCGAAACGACGGCGTTATTGACGCTGTCGCTTGAAGGCTGTTGCCATTGCTAAACTTCCTTGTTTGGGAAACTCTAATAAAGAGTTGAGTGCTGTCGGTTTACCGAGGTTGCGGCTAGGAGGGAGCGGCGGGGTATTCACAAAATAACTGAAGACACGCTCATGGGTAAGTTAAAGGAGCCATGAAGAGAAAACAAAAGTTTGTTCTATTCGAGAGATTAGGTATTTCATAGTACCCTAAGCGCTTTCCCGGAAGCAAATGATGCTTTATTCATTGAAAAATAAGAAAATTTAAGCCAAAATATTAAATCTCCCGCTAAATTGCACATTTCGTGACGTGAACAATGGCGTCATACGAGCCCGTCCATCAAACAGATACTTAGTATGTCGACTCTATATAGCACCCACACGCGGGAATCAAACAGGAACCGGAAATCGTGCCGAAACCGAGACGGCGGCCATTTTAAAAATACTAGTAAAACCTAGTGCACCCGCAGCCCTAGTCATGGAATCGCATGATCCGGAGAACAAAACTCTCGCCGAGAAGCTCGCGCTTGCATTTAACAACCTCACACCACTTGAACGCTCAATGCTTCTAAGTGCACGAGCGGCAGGAGTTGTGGGATACGCGGATGGACCGGAAAGTGACCATTCCGCGATTCCCACAACAGACGAACGCCCAGCCATCGGCACCGCTGCCTCGTCAGCCCCGTCGCGACGGACGAATACAGACTGGTACGTATGTGCCGTATTTTTATTACGGTTAATAATAGTTCCATTCCAGTAGCAGTATCGCTTATGCCAGATGGCCGGTGTCGAGTATGGAAAGCCGTTCGCGCGAGCTCTCTGCTCCGACCAGAAAGATACGAGCGTCAATGCGCGGTGTGTACGCCAAGGTCAGAGACGGCGATTTGACGAAGTCCCAGGAGTGACCTAACGTAAGGGTCCCTGCCCTGATCACTTCCTCGGAAATGAAGCGAGCACACTCGTACTTCCTTAAGCTCTCTTTCTCCTCCGTTTGCCAAGTTCACAAAATGTAGCCACTTGCTTCGCCGAGGTTCGTCGTTGCGCAGCACATGAAAGGAGATCTCCTGACCGGCGGGGATGTCGCACTCCCTCGACGATGTGCCCGTACTACATGGGCATTTCAAAACATAGCAACGAAATTTCATTGTAAAGTACTCGAACAAACTGAAGTTTTCAGTGGTTGTAAACTGGAAACGAGCTCATAACAATAGCAGCAAGCCAACACCATTCCAAAACTTCTGCGACGACTGTCACTATCTCATCGCTGCTTGCTGTTCCTTACTCCCCTCGTTTCTACTTTTACCTTTGCTGGCTGGCGATAAGACGGCCAACCTCCTGTGAAGGGATTACGATACCAAGCAAGGTCGCGGCTGTGCGTGCTGGGACGGTTCGTTGGCCCCGAGGAGCCTCGAACCCGAAAATTCGTCTGCGCGACGGTGGCGACGGCGAGATGTCGAGTTCGGCTGGCGGTAGTTTCGTACGCATTGGCATACACGCTTGCGTGTTTATTCGAAACTTTAACCGCTTACTCCACCGTTCTTAGTGTCATAAAAGGAATGTGCAGTATGTTTAAGGGGCATATAGCTCGCTATGCAAACTGGTAAGCCCTGCCTAACTTGCGTTTGCTTTTGCCGGCCTCCGCCAATCGCAGAGCATTCTCGTGTGACATCATAGGTTCTGTTGCGGAAAATGAGCTTGTGGGGCGCATGGTCATTCCCTTTTTTCCTATTTATGTAGCTTATTTGAGCGAAGTTTGTGTTAAAAGTGGTATCAGTATTGTTCTTATGAGGCAACCTTTCGAATGAACCAAACTTGTGTTTTCTCTTCATGGCTCCTTTAAGGCTGACGCAATTGGCTTATTTGAAAGAAGTATTCTTGAAACGGAACCCGACATCCTTTTTAACGGCCCCTCTTTTTGGCAGTAACATATTTAGCCGTAAATTGTTTCTTGACGTTACGGCAATTGTTGTACCCCCTTCCAAAATCGCAGTAAGAATGACGGCTGGCAGGGTAGAAACATCATCTATCACAACGCTGAGCTTAGGTGACCACAACCGACTGTTAAGTCTGTTGTATTTTGCCACAGGGCCGAGGAGCCGTAAAAAATAGGCCGGCACACCCCACACAATAATTGTTAGTGTGCTTGTTATGTTGGGTATCTGTTCAAAGCGCAATTGCGTTTTGGATTTTAAATGGGAAATTAGGACGCTCATAAATCCTGGCAAATGGTTCTTTTAAGCAAGACATGACTCATGAAAACTGAGAATGTCACAAATGTTTAACGCAAGTTGTTAACCTAACAAGTTCAACCAATCGGTTAGAAATACTACTAGTGTGGAAGTAGCATGTACTTTACCAAACCTTGAAAATTATGTTAGCTAATTCACAAAGCTGAAACTTCAACCAAAAGGAGTTCATTTAACGTACTGTATCAACTACCTGAGCTTTGCATCAACACAACACGATTTTTTTTCCACGAACTTCTGCTGAGTTTACCAATGAGTGCCATGGTTATATTCCGCGCTAAGGAATTGGACTTATATGGTATTCCGAAATTAAACTAGTTGTACTTGAAGCTCTCTACCAAGTCGTCTCATCATTTTGTAGAGCCCAACTGTACGCCTTTTTTCTGTTGCATGCTTTGCGACGCTGTTGCAGCCTAATTTAAGAGGTGGTGCAGAACAATGTTTATGTTAACCGGGCTTGTGTCCGCGAGACCTTTCTGTGACTACCGTATACCTGCGTGTGTGGTTATGAAAACAACAAAGCGGAATTCATAGTTTATGTTTAAACCACCACCTCCACCACCACCATCATCATCATCATCATCATCAGCCTTTATGTGTTCACTGCAGGAGGAAGGCGTCTCCCAAAGACGCTTACCCACCCCTGTCGAGCGCTAGCTGAGTCCACCCTTTGCGTCCCAATTTCAGTAGTTCATCCCTCCATCAATTCCTTGGAGGGCTCTACTTCGATTACGGTCTATTGGCAACCACTCCGTCGAATGCATTGTCCACCTGTTGTCCCAATAGCTGCAGGCTTGACCCACCCATGCCCCTTTTCTTCGCTTAATTTGAGCTAGACTGTCTTCGACACGAATGGGTTCTATAGTCCACGCCGCTGTTTTTCTAACTCTCAGCGTGACTGCAAAGCAAACTTTTTCTTTAGCCCGTATTTTTTAGGTGATCTATAATTTGAAGTAACTGACTTTTATTGGTCGTACTGTATCTTATGAAGGAATTGGCTCTTCGTAGCCGTTGTTATATATCAGGCGTACATGTTCCCGTTCTTTAGCTGCTTTGGGTCAGCTCAGGATCAAAAATATCTTATTTTAGTGTCAAACGCCGCCTGTTTTTTTCTTGGCGGAAGGGGGGAATATTTGGGAAAGCGTAATGACTGTGGATTTGAAACACAGTTGTCCCAAAGACATCCTGCCATTCATTGCCTCTAGTTAAATCACTGCCGTGGGTTCTCACATTCACACAGGGCACCCAGAATGGTCTCCCCTGCCACCTTGCGGGGACATGTCGATCAAGTGCGGTGGCCAATCTTCCGAAAGCACTCAGCAAAGTTGGCCCCCCGAACTTATGTTCTTTGTAATTGTTGGTGTACTCAAGTAAAAGCTTCATAATTCAAATTTTAATAAATCAAATTTATGAATAAATTGAACAGCACGATTTGGGGCAGCCAACTCTTCAGATATGTCTATGTATAAACAAGACCATTAATTCGATCCCGAGTATGTTCCAGCACGGGTGATGGGGATGCGTACTCGGCGCTACCGCGCCAGCGCCTTGGCTCATGGCACATGGCCACGGAAGTGCACCAAGTGCGTACTCACAAGGCTGCCGGCAAATTAGCGTAAACCCATCTAAATCCCCCATTCTAAATGTCTGGAAGACGCAATTCTTGCGAACTACGACAGTGACAACACGAGTGCAGTAGCGTATGCGGCGCGCGGACAGTTACGGCCTAATGGATCAGAAGCGCAGAACCGGTCGTTGTCAGTGACGGCAAGGAGGGTGAGGACAAAGGAGAGTGCCGCCGGCCGTTTAGAAGTAATAGTCGGGTGAAACATCGCCGGTCTCTTCCTGAGTTCCGAAACAGTCAAAGATGAAAATTCCCGCTACATGGGTTTGTTAGATCCAAAAGTGCTGACTGTCACATCTAGCGCCAAAAGGCTGGCCGCCATCACGGGATTTTTTAAGCTTCTTATTGTTGGCATGCCGGTATACTGCTTCCCAAATGCAGTGTGCTGTAGTTGATGTTAACTACAATTGGTTCGAACTTTCAATAATACTAACTGAGATGGGGTCTGCCCGCGGTTCCAATTAACGAGCGTTTGCTGTATATAGAAAGGTTGGGAATTCATCCTGCAAGGCATCTATATATCCATCCGTTCGTATGTGCCTTTCTGTCTGCCTGCAACGGGTTCCATGATACACCCCGGAGGCATGCATGGGTGATATGAAGCACACACCCTCCCTGCATACGTAGCTTTACGACACCATCACGTCATCGAGGGGTAGTATGTGGGGCGTTGTGGCGCTGTGTGTGTGTGTGCATCAGTGCGGTACTTAGATGCATCGTAAGAGAGAGCAGGCCACGGATGAATAATAGCGATGCCGTGGACTTCACGGTGGTCCACTCACTTATACTGGGTATACTCGCGTTTTGCCGTAGTCTATTCTTCCGGATTGAAGAATTTCGGAGCAAAAAAAATGCACACCCAAAATTGACATAACTCGGACGTCTGAAATATCAGGTAAGTCAAAACCTTTTTTAGCCGTGCATTTATCTCCCAGTGTCCCCAGGTATGTGGTCCCCTAACGATGATGATGATGGTTGGTGCCTAATGGCGCAAGGACAACAAGGGGCAATAAGAGCCAGAGAAGTTACTGAATTTTTATGAGACCATAAATACTAAAACATGTAACTAAAAGTAAAAGCGACGCAAAACAAAACACAAAAGAGATGGCTGGTGTATAGGGCCAGGATGATTACACGTGATATGACAAGAGCTGAAGAAATTTTACCTCAGCTAAAAACTTAAAAACACGTTGACTAGAAAACATTGGCTCGCCGGCTCAACGTATGATCGGTGCAATGGAATGTGTCGTCTGTATAATTCATGAAAATGTTTCTCTCGTGTTGTGCCACGTGCCTTGCATGTGATTAGTATGAGGACCACGGATAGGCCCTTTCCCCGCCTGCTACACATGGGTCCCGAAATTCTAGTGAGCAGGTGGGAGTGCGTTACATGTGTGTGGCCTGTCCGCAGCCTAACCAGGACGACTTCAGTGTATCTGTTGAGTGTGTCAGTTGTGTAGCGCCCCAATTGTGGTTTGATTACGTGCAGTTTGTTTTCTGTTTGTTGACTCCAGTGCAATTGCCATGTGTTACGGAGCTGTCATCTGATGTGTGTCTTTAGTTCGGTGTAAGGTACTGTTGTAATGTCAACTGTAGTCATGAGAGCTGCAGCACCAGCCATTTCATCGGCGGCCTCATTGCCAGGAATTACACAGTGCCCTGGTACCTAGCATATAGCTATTTCAAGATTTGGGGCATATGCAGTCATTAGTACTTTTACAAGAGCATTGATCCCGTAGTTTTTAGATGACCTTTCTGATGACAGTTCCTGTACAACGCTTAGGGAATCTGTGTACACGAGTACACTTGGGAATTTTATGTTTCATGATGTGATTTGAAACAAGGAAGATGTCATATGCTTCTGCCGTGTAGGTACTGTTATGAAAATTTATTGTTTTGCTAACTCTAAAATGTGGTTCGTGCAGAAGAGACCGTAGAACCAGTTTTGTACGCGTCGCTACAAACTTTCGCGCCCCTGTACTTGTCCTGTAGGAACAGGAAGTGCTTAAAAACACAATCCTGGATACCCTATTTTTTAACTAGTGTGAATGGTCGGTCGCTTGATATAGGACGTAGATGCCATGTTGGAATTAAATTATGGATGGGTGTCTTGTGCGTGTCTGACAGAGGTACCATGAGTGCATATTCCTCCTCTTTAACTTTGAGAGAGAAAGGTAAGTTATTTTTTTTTCGGAGCCTGAAGTGAGATTAAAAGGGCTTTTTGCTCTTTTTTTATTGAAGTGGAAGAGCTTTTTTATTCCATTCCTAAAAGTGGAATGATGAGCGCTATCCAGGGCAGCATTGATGCGAGTGGTGTTGTTCCGTTCCGAAATTCTGCGGGCATGTCGGCTAGCAACTTGATGGCATTGTTAGACTTTTATCGCGGATCCACATTGGTCAGATTTGTAAATAGGGTTGTGGTGCAAAAAGAAGGCGTTTCCACAGGCTCGTGTACTGCCTCAGTCCTTAGTGACTTGTTCTTAGCGAAGCGTCACAGGCAGATTTTTTGTTGCCTTGAAGGTAGCTCAGTTGTGGAAATCAGCAGATATGTGGATCATTTTCTTGTTGTATTGGATGAGGTTGTGCCCCGTGAAATGGATACTATTGTTGGTCGTGTGCTACGCACTTTTATTGAGTGCAGAACGTCTGTCGTTCACGCTCGAGTTGCCTGAGATAGGTGTTCTGCAGTTTCTGGATGTGCGCCTGCACCTCGGGGGCGATCAGCCGTGTTGGCAGTATGCACCTCGTAGTAAAAAGGGTATTCTGCCCAACCAGCCTGCAAATTCGAAGCCGGTAAAACGAGGCATAGCGAAGAAAACTACGAGGGCGGCGCTCACTAGGTCGTTCCAGTATAAAATGGGGTCTAGTTTGGCTGAGCAAGCTGAAAGACTGAGAGCGGCAGGTTTCCAATCATAAATTATAGCCTCTGTGCCGGAAAACCTTGTCAAGGATCTAATAAGTGGCCACTTGCCAGGGTCGGAATGTCAAAGGCAAAAAGTGCCTGTGGTGACTGTGCCGTACGTGCATCAAGTGTCCCACCACCTGAAAAAGGTCGGTGGGAAGTGCGGTGTGCAGGTGGTGTTTTTGGCACATGAGAAGCTCTCAAATATGCTGCGTAAGGTGAATAATTCTTGTACAAAGCCCAGCTGTGGCGCTAAGTACACAAGTGGGTTTGTAAATTGCACGTCGGGTGTAGTCTACAGGATAAACGTGTCGTGAAAGAGTGCTCCGTTGGTCAAACAGCCAGGTGCCTTAATGTATGGCTCCGACAGCAGCAAGCGGCTGTGAACGCGCAGACGGGGGCTGGCTACCTAGCGGATCATTGCCGCAGGTGCAAGGGTTTCACTCCAGATTTCTCGTCTTCATCTTGTACTGGTCTCAATCGCAAGCAGAACGAGAAAATTCTGAACCCTGCACCATAGGCAGAGAAGGGGAAGATGCGTCAGTTCACCGTCTTTGGCGCTGTCCGCAAAGGAAACAGGTTTTTTGGAGAGGGTGAGCAGGTCGTGCACGGGCTAAGGGTGATAGCCGCATAGACGTGTAGGTTTAGTTTAGCCGTGTGATATCGGCCGGCCCTGTGATGTGGGTTCGTAATATAAGCAAGTGTGACAAGCGTGATACAATTTTGTTTGTTTTCGCTGTATTTTCCCCCTTTCCACGTTTCATGTACATATCAACGTTTTCTGCGTTTCTGCTAGATTAACTGAGTGGAAGTTCTACCGTGTGGTTTGTCTCCTCTTTACAATTCTCTCTGTGTAATGTACGCTAGTACGATGAATGCTTTAGCTAACTGGGAACTTTCAGTCTTCTTAGGAATCATGGCATTGCCCTGTTTTAATTATTGTCAAACAAGAGCTTTGGGTGATGATCCTTCTGTCCCCACTTTAAATGGCCAAGATAGCTTCGCCATTTCTTGTCTATCCACTGGTTTTCTCAGTAAACGCAATTTGCAGAATTATAGAGTGCAAATACGGAAAATACGGCGGACTTTGAAACAAGGAACCCTGAGCGTGCTCTTACCCCCTTATTCTAAGCCCGTTGTTTTTTAGCTGTTTGCATATTATCACCCAGCACCAACCTGACATGTGGACAGTCAATTTATAGAAGTTTGAATATTGACGCATATGGGTTTTTATCTCATTATACCCCATGAATGTTGTCAATTGTCATGGGATTCTTCTTAAATCCACCTGCTTCAGTAGGTTGATTCATAACACCCGCTTCACTCATGTTACTAGATTTTAATTTATAAAAATCTTCTATTCAATGCAGATTCAGCTTTTTTGGTATTCCAAACAATCATACATTTTCATTTTTATTATAATGGTACTTCTAAGACCGTGATGTACATTTTGCAAACTACCCTCCTAAATATCTGCTAATCAGTACATATATCTTTCCACCTCAGCTGCTGTTTCTTTTCCCTCTTAGGCCGCCTGCTCCCCTTGTATTTTATCACTGCTAAAGCGTCCTCAGAAAACTCATAATGGCTGTAAACGTTTCTACTTCATGCTAGTAACGAACACCTAATTAGGCTGATTTCTCTTCTCCTACGTCAGTCGCTAGGAGTTGTCTATAGCGATCGTTTTTGTGCTTTCAAGACGTGCACAGAATCGCATGCCTAGACCATTCTGCAGGCTATAGTTTCGTTCTCTAATTTCTTCAATACAAATCGCAAGAACAAAATCCTTAGGCTCAAGGACTACGCGTGCCCCATTAGAGAGCCCCTCGAATAGGCTGTGTTGCATCTTGGGAAAACGTTCTTAAAGATAAAACCACAGTTGTTCTTCAGGCGATTTATATCCGTCTGAATAGCCCCTGCCTGAATGAGCAGCAATGTGTGGGTTTCGCTAATGACCTCGTTAGCACTGAGCATATATTGTGAATAATGTGTAAAGGCCGGGAAATGCTGCACAATTTATTTCTGGCATTTAATGCAGAACGTTCATACCGGTCGTCTGCAAAGAGGATATGTTTCCCCAATATAACGTGTTTGTTTCCTTCCTTCCCCGCTCATAAGATTTTATCACGCAGAATACCCGGCTTCGCTAACGTTTTTCGCCCTAACCAACGAGCACATTTTAGTTCAGCTGTAGCTGTGGCGCATAAATCCTCAATAACAAGTTTTGCGGCCAGCGTACTATAACATCAACTAAAGAGTTCTACATGTACACAGCAAACATATTGATCTACAACGGTCGTCTTCGACAGTATTATTAACGTCACCATCATCAATTTTTACCACCTCTTATGCGTGCGCAGCTTTAATCGCCGCTTTTAAAGCGCAGTAGAACCTCTAAAGCTCAATCCATCTCTACATTTTTGAAGTCAGTTTAGTACATGGTTCTGCAGGTTCTTTTTGTCATAAAAATGCAAAAAAACTAGGAAGAAACAGTGCACCAAGCAAACCCTGCAGCCAGGCTGCCTTATCGGTATCATTAATGAGATCTATCTCTCTCAGTTCTTTTTCATTGTGTCATGGCTTCATGTTTTTTCTGCTTTTCTCCGTTCTGTTTTGCATTGCCGAAAGTTATTTGCACGATTGATACGTCGTTCTAGAGGATGTTGTGTTTGTCATTAGGAGAAGCTGTATTTATGTTTTGTTTTCAACAGAAATCTCGAATCTTATTTTGGGTTTGTGCACCCATTCGCTCTTCTTGTGCTTACCAGGAAAGCTGGAAGCCCAACTGAGGACGTAACTTTCTGTGGGAACACACAGCAGAGTGGCTGTGTGCTTTGAAAATGTTGCCTTCCAGGTATGCCATTGTGTTTAAGACATCTCCGTAGGAACACGCCAAGCTCGCATTAAGTTTTCTTGTGCGTCTTGCTGGGCATTGCAAGCGCACTAGATTTTTACATCTGGGTTACTCATAACGATTTTAAAAATGTGTATCATGGCATTTAAAGAACAACCTCCTGTGGGCTTATTATTAGTTCTATCTCCTGCAGTTACCATATCAAGCAGCTGTTTCGTATGATAATAGGCCACATCGACTATATTCGTTAAATCTCTTTCGGGAGCATCCGTGGAAAGAATCTATTTCATTTCAACAAAACTGCCAGATAGAAAGGTAGATTTACCCTTCGTTTTTAGTAAGTCTCTTCTCACCTAGTGAATAGAAAATAGAGTACAGGCAATTTTCTGACCGTAAAAATAGTAAGGGATAAACTCAGCCGACATTCCCGACATTCTCCCATGCCGAGAGCGGACACGTGGTTGTTACACTTTGGTACGCATCTGAATACGCACATAAAACTCAAGAGTGCATAAGCACATTTTTTGGGCGTTGAACCTTGTGGTATTTCCGCTCTAAATAATCAAATTGAGCGATTCATTGATTGATGGATTCATTTATTGATAGCTCCTCTCCGAGCAACCGCCCAATGTTCGATGACCATGGACGCAGCAATGTGCAAGACCTGCATCAAATATTTACGTGAAACCAAAACCATTCCAGCCGTGATGACAGCTCGACGATAAAGCCGTGAAAGTGCACGACTCTGAGGCGACGCGTCAAACCACGGGTTCGACGGGCTACAGAGGTACTCTAAAAAGAACACCCGCAATCCACTGGAGCAGCGATCCAGCTCTGACTGAACTTTCTTTGTTATAGGAATGGATGTTGGGCCTCAATGAGACGCACTTGCCTTGCCTGAAATTCACGCTCCACCGGGCTGCAGTATTACAATATCTCCATGTTCCAGTTTTGTAGCCGACAGTTTGTTTTATATAATGTCCTATTTTCTAGTTCAGTGTTCCAGTGAATACTTTTAAGTGTGCCGTTGATTTTTGACGAACCTTATTTCAAATATATATTTTATGTATTTAAATAGCATTGCATATAACTGGCTATGTATCTATACATCATTACAACATATATAACTTCATCTTGAAGTGCTAGGGCGTCTCATAGATTAAACTTACGTTTTCTGTCTTTTTTTATGTTGCTTTTCCCTTTTTCTTTCTTCTCTGTCTTCTGCACCACCAGCACCACCAGGCAGCCAGCTGCTGGTGGGCACGAAGGAATGCATGACAAAAACGCATGAATGATTGAATGAATGAATGAATGAATGAATGAATGAATGAATGAATGAATGAATGAATGAATGAATGAATGAATGAATGGCTAGTTTCTGCACGCTTTCTGAGTAAGAAAATTGTTTGATGCAAACATTGTACCATTTTTGTTTCCTGTACCGTTTTCCTTTCTTTTCTATTTTCCACCCATACTGCCTACAAAGCTCATTTTATTCACATACAAGTTGTCTTGAAAGTCACGAAAACCCTTCCAGGCAGCAACAGCAGGCACCAATCACTTATATTGTCTTCACAACAATGCAGATAGCATTCTGAGGGCTTTCCTTTAGTTAACCGTATTGACATTTTCCGTACCTCTATCTTTCCTTCTGGTTGAAGAGCTCCGCGAACATAAACAGAGCACTGTGAAAAATTTCGTGACATACCCCATCTGTTTATCGTGCAATCATGCATTGTACCTAGGAGATGGGCGCGAAAGCGATGTGCAACTCTATGGGCGATCTTTATATGCTGGTTCGGCTGCCGCATGGTGCCGCCACCATATTCATTGCGGAACATATTAGGTGGTGTTGCGCTAGCCATAGCGACGCGTACGAGGTCACTTAGGGTGTTAGTAGCGAGAATTATCCTGCTACTTATTAAACCATGTAAATGAAAATGTGAAACACGTGTTGTATCTCGGGCGGCCTATATGATGCAAGTGTGCAAAAAAAAGGGTTTTACTACTGTGTTTACTCAGCTATGGAAAGCAACATGAGAACGGAAGCAAGCCATTCCGCAACAAGAAACTGGCGACCTCAGCTTCGACTTCAAGTACAGGCATGTATTCGGGAAGCATCTTGGCGCCACTGGAATCATCCATGACGATTAATTAGCCCGTCCCTAGCGGCCTTGCAGCCTGTTCCCGCCTTCAAGCAGCCATATCGGGTGCTTGTTAGACGGCAATACAAACGACGTCTGCGAGCGTGCTCCAAATTAGTCCTAGTCAGTTTCTTTTGCTCAGAAGATACTACCTCCGCAAGAAAGTGTCTTCTCAGCCAAGAAACTGACTAGTGCAAAGAAACCCCGTAACGCAGCCTCCTACTCAGTGTCCAAACAGTTGTTTAGATTAAGAAATATTACTGAAAAATGCATACGTTCCGAACTGCACGTCTCCGCACTTTCAGGGTATTTGAGTGCCGAGGTAGCTCGCGTGGGTTTGAGGGTTTGGCTGAGGCCTGCAAAGCCAAACTCTGGCCATCCAACATAAGGAAGTGGAAACAAGTACTACTAGACAACGCCTCCTTGAAATTAACGCGGATAACTCTAAATCACCATGAGGCTATGTCGCCAGGAAGAGGAAATTCTTAGTCAGGAGCTAAGGGAAAGAGAATGGGACATTTTACGAAGCTACAAATCCAAAAAAGGCATCCACCATACCAGAAACAACAGTCCGTAAATTTTGCCGAGATATTTTCCTAGCAATGACTAGCCCCTAATAATAAATTCAGCCCCACTACGAATGGCTGCCCACTATTTGGAACGCACATAACAAGCGCCCCTTAAACGCGAATAACGCGTCAAATACTGACCCCTTCCTAGCTCAGATTAGCGCCGGTACTAATCAGTCTGCCAACGGAAACGAAAATTTTTATCCCCCTTCTGTCAACTCTTCCCAGTCTATCTTCCCACATAGCCCGGAGCTGGCATTTCTTTCACGCACCGAAAACATCTTGTCCCGGCTTCACACGCTATAAAGACCTCTACAGCGGAATGTCCACAAGATCCTTAAAGACTTTCTTCCTCGGCACACGAGATAGGCGTTCCACGGTGAAACGGGATAAAGAAACCTTGTGGCATCTGGAGGGTATATATTTGTGACAATATCCCTCACACAATCGAGGTGTTGAGAGCCGAACCTTGCCCACCCGACCGGGTGACTGTTCGGGAGAGTGTGGCGAGACTACCGCCTTTTTAGACCTGACACACTACCAAGATATGTGCCAATGCATTTTAATGTGGTGTGATTGTGTTTATGTTTTGTAAGTAAGCATTCACCGAAACCACGCAATAAAGAGAAAAAGAGGACAATTATTTGCGGACGATATTCAGGTGGGTGTGCGTTCGTTGGACGCCGGCTGCGTGCCCGCTTTTGCCAGCCTAGCCACGGAACAATTTCATGTTAACAAATTTTATTTGAGCACGTTGCTGAACTCACAGACGGTGTGCACTTCCTCCAGTGTGAATCGGCAAGGACTTAGCCCAACGGACCCAAATAAAGACGAAAGGACAATATGGCATGCCGAGAAAACGCATATACAGCGGAGAAATGAGGAGTGAATGCAGCGCCAGTAGTTGCAGTGGCGTCAGAAGAACTAAAGAGAACCAAACAGACAATAAAAAAAATTGCACCATCTTGCCGTAGGGGAACCCTGAGTAGTACGCAAAGTAGCTATGGGGTCTACTCAAGTGCCCATTAGTTTTCCGTTCGTCGTTGCTGTTAGGTTGAGGTACGTAGCTACCGTTATATTTACAGGTTGGTTTCCATGGTAACTACCACACTTTTCACTTACCGGAAGTACGAAATGGGAAATTGCGTTGACCCCGTGGCTGTTTCGCATACTACTCAGGGTTCTCCTACGGGAAGATGGGGTAATTTTATTAGATGCGACGGGGCTATGTCCCTCCCTTGTTGTTGTTGCGCCGTCCACACCCCCAGTGCGCTTGCTCGGCTTGCTGAACACCCGGTGGTGTCTTACTCTTTAATGTCTCCTGGAGCGACAGTGTTTCCGGTATCTTCCTGGGCTGGCCCGAGATGAGCCGAGCATGCGCAGTGGGGGTGTGGACGGGGCCACAACAAAGGAGGGACATAGCCCCGACCATGAGGTGCTGAAGCGACAGTGTTGCTGGTGTCTTCCTGGGCCGGGACGAGACGAGCACGCTTCTGCTTAAAGGCCTCCTGGAGCGGCAGTGTTGCCGCTGTCTTCCTGGGCCGGTGGATGGACAGACGATGGATGACGGAGGACAGAGCCGAGAGCAAGAGATGCTTTGCATCTAAAAAAATCAGCACGCAGAATCGGCGAGCATGCGCAGGTCGTTATGTATGAAGCCGGTCGTGGTTCGTATCGCTCACGTATGGCATCCAGTGACAGAATACATTTTTACACTGCGGCCTGAGACACAGAAAAATAACTAGGAACAAACCGTGGAATCTAAACGTACTCTCCCTTGGAAGTTGACCACTTCAAGAAAGAAGCGAGCCGCTGTTTCGCTCGGCTGGAGGCTGGAGGCTGGTGCCTACAAGGAGGACATTCCCAAAAGGCCATTTTTAAGTCTGCGGGACCATAAAAAAATGTCGTCGGGTGGGCGATAATTTAAGGCTCAGTAAAATACTGTAGAACTTAAGAAATAGCCATACCCTACTGTATTTTATGCTTATTAATAGTATCCTATTCGTTAGGATTTCGGGCCTTTTATTGCTCGAGGTGAGAAAATAACAAAATTGTGTTGTTTGTACTAACAAGTTTCCGTTCACTAATAAAGAGACAAAACGTCTGTACGGGAACCGACGGCATTGTTTGTAAAGTCTAAATTTGCACGATGTTTTAGAGTAGTGTATGCTACTTTGTGCAGGCGCATAGCATAAAATTACCTCTGAGATGCAGCAGTGCTTTTGTAACGCAGGGATGAAGCGTTTGTGCGAACTCGTGACCTTATGTTCAGGTGTTTTAGCAGTTATTACACCTGTGTGGTAGTTGAGTTGGGTATTTTTGCCCCGTCCATCATAAAACATGATAGAGTCGCCGGCTTTGGTAACTGGAGCGCCGCGAGCAGCGTCGGGTCAAGTGGCGAAGTCACGTTGATTGCACGCGGGTGTGGTCAAGTGTAACTCAAAGCAATACCATCAAGTTTTCTTAGCATGGGTTTCTTAAGGAAATTACCGATGGTGATGATGGTGATGATTACGATGGCTCTTTCGATAATGGTAACGATAATAATATTAACAACGACGACGAAATTGACGATAGGGTGGTTCCAGAAACCAGCGTGGGTTTTTCCGCGGCGTCTGAAATGAATAGTTGTCTTGCGGAGATCATACCTCAATAGCCTGTCGAACTGAACCTTTTTTCAAACAAACTTTAATTTAAGTAACAGCCTTTTATTGTCTTCAAATATTCCACATAATGTAATAATTATGGTTTTCATATGTTCGATAAGCGAAGGGAAATCGTAAACTTTGAATGGCACCAGAAATTCACTTTGATGCACCTTCAGGCAGGATACAGAAACATCGTGGGGGAAATTAGTGTAATAAATTCATTTGCTCCACCTTAAAGAAATCAAAATAAAATTTTAATGGTATTTATGAGTCATAACAACTTATAAGTAACAGAACTAGAAAGGCGAACCAGGAATTTAATAATGGCGCCTTGGAAGATGGGACTTGTTGTTAGGAAAAAACGACTCTCGTGCTGAGCCTCGCAGTTTGCACCCTTCGAACCACTAATTAATTTTTAATTTGGGACGCAAGGCTTGTCTAATCATTTCAAAACCAGGGGTATCAGGCCGATGAGCTCCTTCTTCAAGACAATCGCCGTGGCTTGAGCCCCCCCCACCCGCAGCCCCTGTATTCCGCAGTATTCCGCAGCCCCTTGTCGTCGGAATTGCGGGAAAAGTACAGATTCGCATTAGCTTCGTAATTGGTTTGACGTGTAGCGTAACAATGAGTGGGAACACATTCAAACAGAAGCAAAAACACAGAAAAAATATTTGTTTACTAATAACATTTACACCAAGGTATGACATTAGATTTCAGAATATATACTCATAATTTTTCAGTTTTCTGGAAAGTTATCTTGCAGAGTTAACGTTCAACGTGAAGCCTTGCTTAGCGCGTAGTATTGCGGCTACTCCCGATTTCCGACTCTTCCCAAAATATTCCCGAATATTACATGGAAGCTTTAGGAATAATACAAAGGCCTGGAACAAATTTGGCATTTAGGCAAGTGGAACAGCTGCTTTGCCCTTCATTAGCCGAGGAGAGAACTTGGCTATAGTTGCTTGTGATTGATCGCTTGAGAATTGCAAAAAAAATATATACACGATGAGATGAAAAGGAGAGCAGTTCAGCCCTCAGTGCTGAAAGCTTCGTCTCGTTCTTTCTCGATCTAATTAAACCAAGATCGATGCTTGGCCGCTCCTTCTGGGTCTGCCGTCGTTTGCTTGCTTACCATGGGCTGCGTGAAAGCTCGTGCATTGTGTCTTATATTGCCTAGAAGAAACGCTTTAATTAGGCCGAGCTCTTAAAGAACGCCTCTGGTCATCTGTAAGAAAAATGTTTCTCAGCCGAAACCGTTGGCGAAGAAAGAAAGGAGCATAAAGAATAGAGGCACGAAGCGAGGGCTGTTTTACATTTGCAAATGGAATTTCTGTGAAAGTGAAAGGAATCAAGCTTATATCTTGAAAATCAATTGAAAACAGAAATTCGGGCATGACGAAGCAATTTATAAAGCAGTATCAAAACCAGTTGGACAAGGTCAGAAGCCCGACAAACTGCGTCTGCGCACGCCAGCCGTCGTGCGGTTTTCCTTTGTTAGTTTCTCTGCTCCATTTTTTCTTAATTTTTTTCCTTGCCAGTCAAACAATTGTTGTGTGCGTTCTGTAAAACCATCTTCCGTGTCAACTCTGTCGTCAGCACGACTTAGACACACGTGCGAACACATGGGCCGACCGACCTGCATATAAATAAGTGTTGCCCCGCCTCCTGGTTGCGCAAGCTGGCAGGGGGATGTGACAGCATCGCATCGGAAGTTCCAGGCGTCTACCTATTTTACTAGTTGTAGCGGAATATTTTAGAAACCTGTGACCAGCATTTCGATTTTCTGTGAAGGTCCTCTACTACTACTCTTAACGTCCCCATGCCTGCGCACATGGGGCATCCAGCACGCTGATGCTTCGTTTGGAAGGCAAACAGTCATGTGGCTGCAGCGGGAGTATGCTGCTGCGAACGGGCGTAGCATGCGACGGCCCGACATTAGCCGTGATGCTGGGTTTTGAGGTGTAACCTTATCAACCGGTATTCGCAGCATTGTGTATAACGAGTTCGGCATCGGCTGACATGTCCTTAGTCTCAACGTTCACCTAACGTTAAAGCCATCATAAAGACAAAACACAACAATTTTCCGGTTTACGAAAGTAGCCTTTGGTCAGTTACTCAGCTCCATTTCAGCTACCAAAGATATGTTTTACTGAAAACGCAAAGAAATATTGAAAAAAAGTTCAAATTTCGTACTACAGTGACGGGATACACGGGCACCAGTGACATAAAAAGTGCCAACAGTCAAATCATAGTTCTCAGTGCGTTAAGTTCTCGTTAGCTTTGAAGTGACACCACCAAGCGGAAGTAGATGCCTCACTACAGTCGCTTATTCACGTTTCTTGGTGGTACCTTAGGTCGCTGGCCGCAAATCGTACAAACAAGGTTCCATATTCCAGAAGGCATGAAAACGATGTGTAATGAAAACGATGTGTAATTTCTCCACATGTTATGTCGTCATAACCTGGACAAAGTCGTTTTTTCTTGAGATGCGTGATGGCCGCTTCGAGCTCGTGTATAAAAAATGAAAGGTCTGTGGCAGGTACATAGGTTGTCGGCACTACTTCGGAAACACACTCAAAGGACTCCTGAGGTAGCCACAGCTCCTCGCGTATAAGCAGGTTCAAAGATAAAATCATAAAGAGGCCCACAAAAATACCGTAAATCCCAATTATTTATTTGTTTATTCATTTAAAAACACAAAATGTACGTCGCATAGCTGCGGCGCGAGAAACACACAAAAGTACGTTTGCTGACGTGTTGCGCTGGTAATATATAAATGTGTAAAGTAGCAGCATTGTAAAAAACAGCCAGCAGTAACAGCAAAACCCAGCGCATTAAAAAACATGGAATAAAATTGCTCCTGGCGGCAATTTTGTCGGACATGTTTGTCGGACATGTTTTCTCTTTCTGTTTTGCAAAATATACAGTCCCCGAATTGGCCAAAAAATGAACCCTCGTCATTCAAATACCGCTTTCTTTACTACGCCTAAGCACTCATGGAAGCATGAGTGCGTGTACGATTATGTTAAAACATGAGGGTAGGGCAGAGAGTATGAAAATTTCGGAGTTTGTTCGAAATTTAGAAAGTAACTCAGCCTAGCTAGAAATGATGTAACAACAAACTTCTTACTTTATGCTTTTGCGGGCAGAGTTTAGGTTGTAATCAGGGCAGTTTTTACTCCTGTAACTTTGTTCATGAAGAGGTAATGCCGAATTTCACTTTCTCCTTTTACCTTGAAAAAGTAACGGCATTTACCACCTGCGTAGTCTTAACTAGCAGGTAGCAATGGGAAACTGTTTTGCTGAGCAACCACGCACCCCTATAAGAACAAGTCAGCAAGCGGCTGAGGACGCCGCGAGGGCGCACTGACTCGTGGCTCGCGTCTGTCGGGAAGGGGTTGACTCCACTCTCTGAGGAAATATCCCTAACACCATGATTGGTTTTGTAAAACATATTTTGGACGCGATCGGGCGGGGCTACTAAAATTTGGGGACCTTTAAAACAAACCAGAAAATTTTCGAAATCTAATTTTTTGGCCAAATATTGCAACCATTGCTGCTGGAGTGAACAAAATTACTTTTTCATACCAACATTTTTAAAAATATTTTTCAAAGTTAGTCGCGAGAGAGTAATTGCTTCAAAAGGGTGGCTTTAAAAAAACATTTCTTTAACATCAGCCTAAACGCTATGGTGTCTAGTTTTCTCTACGACAAAAAAAATATTTTCAATATGACTGTCTTTTATCAAGTTGAAGCACAAAAATTGCAATAAATTTTAGCTTAGACGAAAAGGTGATATAAAATATTTATTTGTTGAGGGCCATTTTGTGAGGATATTGCTAAAATTGATAAACATTGGCTTTTAAATGACGTCACAAGGTGGCCCATTTTTACAAAAATTCATTTTTTCGCGGATTTGACGATGCAATATTTTGAAAAGTTTCCTTTCTAGAGTGATAAGCAGGTAAATAAATGCTCAGCAGCCACTGCTCAAGAAGGCTAAAAAACAAGACAGCTTAGATTTCAGCCCGATGGGCAAAAGAAGCTTTTTAGAAATGCCCCTTTTGAAGGACATTCATCTCGCTACCAACTTGAGAAATAGATTCTCAAAAACTATCAGTATGGTGAACTCAATTTTTAATCCATCAGCAAAGTTTCCAAATATTTTTCCAAAACATTTTGAAGCTTTAGAAAAATTTCCGGTTGGTTTTAGAGGTCCCCAAACTTTACCCACCATGCAATGTGGAAAGTAGCCCGGCCCAATCGCGTTCTAAATATTTTTTACTAATCAACTATGATGTTTCTCATTAAAAAATAAACGCTCCATGATGGTGATACAGTGCTATGTGGTATACCCAATTAAAGGATTTTATGTCAAATCAAAAGTGGTCATGACACCATTGTGGCTGTGCTAATCTGTACACACCCATTGGTTTCTTCCAGCTACAAAGCCACAGCACAAGAAACCCCCTAGTACCCATCCTGCACAGAACATCATGACCTGCTTCCCATTGCTGAACGAGTAGAAAGGCTAAAAGGACGTCAATAGTCGATAGCAAGCAGGAAGTGCAGGTGAGATAAGATTCACCTAATGAGCGCGACGCGATCTCCGAGATGTCACCGGGGCTGTCCGAACTGAATGACGGCGAGGCTGCAAACAACGTTGTAAGTGTTTGATGACTTGGACGAAAAGGTGATATGCTGGCTTAGCTACCCTCACCCTCTCTTTGCAAGACCGTGGTAGCAGGGCCATCGCGTCACCAAGCCGAGCAGTAATGTCGCAAGTCACTTGACAAGAATACCCACCCTCTTTCCAGCAACTTATAGAAGAGTCGGACGCTCAAGGTTAAGCCGAATCAAAGCGCAGAAGTGTTCAAGGTCTGTCAGGAGTGATGCATCACCGCGTACCTCTACAAGGAGCCCGAGCTTCTGCTAAAATGTTCCGAAGGAAGGCGAACTTACTGCGAAAAGAACTTGTGCAACAGCCTGCTACGCCCGAACGCTATCGAGACGCGGCGGCAGGAGCAAAGGTTTCGAACTGCCAGCAAGATCAGCGTCCCCAAGCGGTTCATGCTCGCACATTGGTGTCGCAGACACATATTGCTGCGTCGGGGGCATGTTAAAACCCCGGCGTCGTATGCGGCATCACTATCGTGATTGTGAAACCCTGTCATTGGAGATGTTATCCCCGTGCAGGTCAGGCATGACCACTAACCCTGCTGTCTGTCTCCTGCCGTAACATACACCATTGCCGTTTCATTCTGCAAGAGCGGATCCTGACTACCGCAGGTGATCACAGAACTAAAGTTGTGATCACAGGAATAAAAATTGTGTTCACAAAAAGAACCTCTTCCGGACGAAAGAGCAGCCGCAGTAAATGTGCTAACGTTCCCTTCGACGCCCGATATCCGGTCCAAGTCCAGCGTCAGAAAGATACCAAGAGAGAGAGAGAGAAAAAGCTGTAAGCCGCTGGTCGCCCCTGCAATGCACTCACTCAATTTCACGGTTTTCTGCTTGCGTTGTGTGTTCATATTCGCTTGCCCCATTAGTAAGCCAAAAAAAGTAGGAAGAGAGACAGAGAAAAAAATTTGTATTTTGAGTCAAACGAAGGGTTATGACGCTGTCGGAGCGCTTCATGCAATAGGGATGCCTCCGTCCAGGCTCCCACCGATGGCCTTCTGGCGGCCACGTTGCTATTCCCTGGTCTTCTGGGTGACCACTTGTAATAAAGGTGTGTCTAATTTACGTGTATAGGGATCATTCGCATGAAATCTGTACCTGATTGGAGGTGGCACTGCACGAGCGTGACATGTGGGTTGTTTTGGCCTTTCAACATTTCAGGAAGTGCAAACTTGCTGGTGTGATGACCGTACAAGCTTGCGTTTGTCTGAGCGTAGTCTGCTGGTTTCTATAGATAAAAGCGTGTGTACCTCCGCATCATTATAATTATCACCGTCACCGCATTAATCTGGCGTAGCAAGCCAAGCAGCTTAGCTCGGCTGGCATCGCGAGCATCATTAAAGATCGTTCTGTAACCTGGTGCCTTGCTAGCTCTGAGGGCGGTTGCGGTATCAGCTGTCTTGTTTTCCTGTAGTCTTTTACAGTAAGCTGTTTCGGCCTTGATTATTCTCCTTTGAATTTTCGCCGAAATTTCTGGACGCCAGGTGGAGGCCCGAAGTGTCGCAGAAAAACACTGGTACGACTCATACTATCTACAATCGTTTCATTACCTCAGACTTTTGTGTGAGCTGATGAAACGATTGTAAAAAAGATTCCCAATCATTGTTTTTACCACGTAAGTGAGTATTTGGCACGCGTCACTGGGTATGACCGCATTATTTTTTATAAAAACATCTACAACAATATCAAGGCGACAATCAAATGCAGCTTATTTCAGCCTCATGGCAGGAAGACGCTATGCATACCTCACCACCAAACTCTAGAACGACCAATCTCAGTAACCAAACGTGCCAATTCGGGTAATGACGAGGCCCAGCTGGAGATTAGAGAAAACGTAATATATGCGCTGTAAAAACAGCACAGCAACAACAGCCTCGCGCTTCTGCTGCAGCGAAAATTGTATATTGTGCTCTAATCGCACGCTGGGCCTCGTCATTCGTTAAATTTGCACTTTTGGTCACAGCGATTGGTCGTTTGAGAGTTTTGTGGTGAAGCCCACATGCGGCAAGTTTTAGGAGTGTATTGTTCATTGCAGAGATCTCCGCTGTCCCTGCTGCAAGAGTAAATAGCTTTATTTCTGAAGAATTCGACATTGGTGCACCCTTTGGAGGGCACAACTTTTGTTATCGTGGTTGGCTGGCGGCTCACATTCCTCGACTGTAGAGCCATTGCTTGTTCGCGCTACATCCGCTGTCCATATTACACGTTTACGCCGGGATTTTCACCAGCGGGACATTTTTCTTGTTTTCATCAAAGAGTGTCTCTAAGCAGGTAACAACCTTTTTTACTCAAGACGCTGATCCAAATCAACTAAAGTGCAGAAGTGCATCAAAGTTTTCTAAATTTGGTCCCTCGCCGTTTCGACCACATGCATGTTTTTTTCTTACCGGATCTTTTTATCTCTGGTACAGCGCTTCTAGATGTCCGCTTCTTTTTTTTTCAAACCATTCAGAGGGTAGTTTGCGAATAACTTAGTTTTTCATTTGCATAATTTTACGACCTCATCCCTCGCTTCTTGCTTCACATCGTGCCGTTTCTTCTGAACTCGTCCTAACATATTTTATAACATCCTCAATGTGGTTGTGTTCTTAGAATTCGAACTCAACACTCCTTTCTGCGAAAAGATCAGAAGATCAGGCATCGTTTCGTTGAGACCTAAAATGGGGGCGTTGAGCGGAAATTGTTATGCAAAGTGACGAATATGCGGCTCAGTTTTGTTCCCCTTCGTACAAGGAACCCGTTACCTCTTACGAGGGAGCATCGAAGCGATAGTAGCGCATTCTTTCACGGTTCTTAAATTTTTTTACCGCGGGAAAGCACAGATGTTTAGCAAAACGCTGATTCGCAATTTCGCTTGTTGAATCTTTGTATTTTCAACAGGGCTTCAAATGTTTAAGCAGGCGGGCTTTCGGTATAGCTGAGCCCGCTCATATCTGTGCTTCAGGAAATTCCGAGTCTCAACAAACTTTCCGTTGCACCGTCCCTTCAGCATCTTAGAATCAAATTTATTTCCGGAAAAATTCTACCGGTGGCTTGAAGTCAGTGCTTCTTTATTTGTCTGAACACACTCAATAGCGCTCGAAGTAGCAAAGAGGAATGTTTTAAAAATTACGGAATATTTAAACGGACGTTTTGAATAAGATATGATCTGAATCGCTGAATATTGAGGCGAGGAAGGGCTTTCAATCCGGTGTGGGGATTAGAAGGACTGAATCAAAGGGCAGGTTGTACCTTGAAGGAGTCGTTGATGAGTCATTAAACGTAAACTTTTGCTCTGCTATGCGGCAAAAGATTGAAGTGAACCTTTTTATATCATACTGGTGCCATCCATCGTTACGCAAAAATGTACTGCAAAAAAGCCAACTTCCATAGTGAACGCCCCAAGAAAAAACGCTTCCCGTGGTAAGAATCGAACCTAGGTCCCTAGCGTTATGAAGCCGACGTACATACGATTGCTCCAATCCGACACCACCGAGGCAGCCTGCATTTTGGAAAGCTTCGTGTTTTAATCAGCTTTCTCTGAAGACTCGGTCTTTTGACGATATTTTCAGCGAAGGGAGCAGATACGCGGCCATAAATTTCTATTGACGGAGTAATAGACGGACAGAGTCGGCCCCAATGTTCACCGTCGACACGTAGACAGCACAAGTGACATAACGAGTGACAAGTGACAGTCACAAACACCGAGGGTGACTGGCTGCGGTGGCGCTGCCTCCTAACTTGGGCCGAGTTTGCTTGGGAGCCGTCAAACTGAATAACCGCTTGCCACGTACCTCTGCCAACGCGCTGTTCGCACGCTGTGTCGATGAGTGCCGTGGCCCCTGCCGCTGCTTGTACTCTTCGAAAAATTCAGTTTGCAATTCGGAGCAAGGCACGCGGGAGAGAGAGCGACGACAAGCTTACGCATTATTCTACATCCAGCAATGCATCGTCGATTAAAGTTATTTTAACACGTAAGGTAAAATGTAACGGGAAACGATTCCGAATTACACAAAGATTTCTCGGACGTCATATCCATCACGGAAATGACGCCAGTACAACGAATAACTGGCCTGTAAAGGATGCATGTAAATGAAACCGATCTTCGCCATCAAGCACAGAGACGTCTTTGTGAAATGCCGACGTAGCGTTGTGTACAAAATTCCTCTGTCGTGTTGCAGACACTATATCGGCCAGACCGGCAGATGCTTAAACGTTCGCCTCCAAGAGAACAAGAACAAGGTCAGGAGCGTTGCCACCGACGGCCAGCTGGCTGCCCACTGTAAAAAATGTGTCTCAGAAAACCTGTGTCATCCTCTGTACGACCAAACAACCGTGTTGTATTTTCACCGCTCGGGCCTGACAAGAGAAATTGTGAAAGCGGCAGGGATAGCAAGGTCGGGAGATCAATGCGTCAGCAGGGCGTCTGTAGCTTTATTGAAACTTGAATTGGATTTCTTGTCATAGGCAGCACGTCACTGTTTTTCTTGTTTTGCCCACCGTTTTTGATGTTTCCCTTTCCTTTCCCCTCTCTTCATGCTGGCCAGACGTGTTTATAAGCGCTGGTTCTGCAGTAAACCTTTTGTTGAAAGTCAGCGCTTGTCCCGTCCACTCCTCGTCGTGTGTTTTTATTTAGCGCTTGTTTTCCGTCTTATCCCTGCACACATCGCCTTTCTGCGGGGAAGCAACCTTTAATACTAAGGAGTACGTTATAGTAGGGTTGTTCGTTTTCGGGTTTTATATTTAACACGGAAGTGTTTTATGCCGGGATACACCAAGATTTCACTGACGTCATATCCGTCACAAAATTGACGCCAGAATACCTTCGCTGAAGATACCCAACAGAACGACGTCGCTCGACAAGCAGACCCCCAAGAGAGCCGCCGACACACAAAAGAGGCTGAGCTGCCGATTTCGCTGCACATTTCACTTTCATGTTTTACGAATTCCTGTGACAGAGAAATCAACCACAGCTTTTAAGTGCGAATGCACTTTATAAGCGACCCCAAACCATCCACCGCCGGCGTCGGCGGCGTCGGCGTCCGCAGTGCTCCTCTATAAAGAAACAGCATCCGGCGCCAGGTTTCGATCCGCGGACTTTGCGGCCGCAGCGCGACGCTCTACCGATCAAGCTACGGACGCGACGGTGATATCAGTGTTGACGCGCCTTATATCTTTAACGCATTCAAACTACGTCGTCAGCGGCGTGCGTTGGCGACTCAGCGGCGTTATAGCGGCTTGATAACTGCGTGGTGTACACGTGATACTACAAACCCGATGGAAGAGATGGAAGAGAAGGCGGCGAGGCGGTGGGCTGCGGGGGCCGAGCGCAAGCGCCGCAAGCGGGCCGACAACCGTGCATTCGCACTTTCACATTCTCCCCCTCGGGGAAATGCGGGGGAATTTTTCTGATACCACAGAAAGTTATCAATATGCAACTAAGTCTGTTCGTCTAGTCGATGAGTATAAGGCTTGTACTGGAATGTCTATGTTGTATAGTTATCATCGCCACCAACGCTGCCGCCAATCATCCAGCGTGTAGCACGGGACACCTCAATACACACACCAGCCGATCTGGCAAAAGAAGAGCGTTGTCAACTGTAGGGTGAAAAGAAAGAAAACAACGATGCTAACATAACGGGGACCCACAAAAATGAAAGGTGACTCATAAAAACCCTTTTTCCAGCAAGAGAAATAGTGTTGCTTCCAGGGCCGAGCAGAGATTTTCCAAAGGTCTTCTAGGGAGACGAAAATGGAGTTAGAAGTAAGGTAATACAATAAATTGGTGCACGTCTGAAGAAAGAATGCCAGAAGCTAATTAGTAAGCACGCAGTTTAAACGGAGTGCACCGCAAAAGAGTGATAAGGCCGAGAAGGTAGCCAACGAGAACCAACTCCGGGGCCAGTAAAAGGAGCAATCTGTCGCGAAAGCTCTAAGAGGGCTGGAGGGAATGGGGTTCCTCATCCGGGAGCCTCAAAATGAAGAGGGCTATCAAACCAACAACGAAGCAAGCTGCAGCTAAGACAGTGTGAGGACAATGGAGGCGATAACAGGTCAACCAGGAAGTGCACTGAACGGTGCAGCCGGAAAGTAACCGCTCTGCGGAAGACCAGTAACTAAAAAAACAAAGAATAACGTTCAACAAAGAATAACGACAGAGTAACAAAGAATAACGGTTTTGAGTAGACTTAGGATCCGCTACTAAAAATATAACTATTGACCATCTGCCCTTTCCCGACGATACCAACTCGTGTCTGCTATATTAGCTGAGAGGATGATCCTGGCAGAGCGCGACGCTATAAGCAACCATATTGCCAGCGGAAAACGAGACGGGTACCAAGAAAGAAGCCGACAAGTTCCAGCATTCCAGTTTCATACAACCGGAAGTAGAGGGAAATAAAGCTTCTCTTTGACAGAAGTAATCTTTGTTTTTTATATTATCATCAGCCTTCTCTATGCATAAAGGCGGTAAAAAATTTCTACGCTTGGCGTTTTGTTTAAACAATTTCTTATACACAGGAACAGGCGTTCCTGCCGGTTTGTTCCAACTGCTACGGTGTCTGGTAAGGTTTATAGTAATGCACTGATTTAAAACACGGTACCTTTTTCTTCAAAAACATGCATTCTGATCATGATGCGGAATACGTGGTCGTTATAGCTTCTTCTCTAGGGTTACCTCTCGCGACTATGTGGGGTTAGGTACTAGGTTTTTAGGAGCTTTATGACTGTCCAAGTGCTTTCATGGGGATTACTGATACTCAAACATATTTGGGGCCGCACAAATAAACGGAGTTTTACAATTTGGCGGGAACTCATGCACAGTTATAAAAGCTGGCTCGTAAATGGCCGCTAATCACACAGCGCCAGCTATAGGCCAGCCAGCAAATATGACCGCAAGAAAAGCTAAAATCTCAAAACGTCACCATACTGCAGGTCGTGCAGTTTTACACGGACTATGACATGTACACTTTGTTTTCTTCTTCATCCGCCTAAACAAAACAGCACAAGAAAAATCACCGGTCATGCCTTCTTTGGATAATAGACCAATATTGTTGGTTACTGTAAAGAGCCTCAGGTGACATTATTACTCGATAAATTGAATAATAACAAAATATAGTTAATGGTGACGTCAATGTCAGTGCAAGGTATACATCCGACCGGATAAAACGACGCTTTTGAGTCAATCGATGGGTCAAGAGCAGCGTACGAAATTAGCTAGCGTAGCTCACAATTACCCCATTTGGAATTACAACACGGATGAATGAGCAAAATCAATAAACATAGAGCACAATCAAAGTTTTTGTTTGGCCACCTCATGGGGGACCTGCTTTTAAGGAAGCCTTGGGTCTGGGTGGTCTGTCTCACCCGGTCTCGCAGAGGTTGTTGGTGATTGTGGTCGGCGCTGGTCAGCCGACCCTCCCACTTCTCGAATAGGGGATTACGATTTGAGAGAAAGAACGATGTTCGGGGTTTTGGGCACAGTTTATCGTTGCACGTGAATAAAGTGGGTTTATGACGTGTAGTAATGTACCATGAGGAAATTCGTATGTCAAGAGCTCTAGGTAGGTGTCCATGTCATCGGGAGACATCTTGAGTGTAGATCTGGAAATGTCGTTCGTCCCAAGGGTTAAAAGTCAGGATGTCAGTACATCTTCTTGCGATAATTATAGTATTTGGCTTATGAAAGAAGCAGGCCCCTGGTGTGTGTAAGCTCGGGCTGCTGCATGATCCACCTCGTTCTCTTTCAGGGATGAATGAGCCAGTGTCGAGGGGATAATGGCCAATATCTACCACATGATGACCTTTTTCAGTGATGAAAAAATTGGCCCCGTATCTGCTGCTTTCGTTGAAAATGTCGACGGAATACGATAGTGAACGGGCGCCCCTGGCAAGTGAAGGCATGTCTTCTCGTTCCCGCTCACCTCTCATGCGGTTTCTCTCCCGTCTGCTTCCTTCCAAAATAACACGCTTCAGGTTTGCTCAAGTCCGTTTAAATATACCGTGTTTCACTGCTCAAAGATGGGTGCCTCGATGCCAGCGCTGCTGTACGGTGGAGACGCCCGTGAATCGAGGCACGTAAATACAACGTTCATAGAACCACGTCGCCCTGCTCCAGTAGCCTTCCAACATAGTGTTTCATACTAACATCTACTGAATGCAGCCGTACGGCGGCAGCCATACGGCTGCAATTAGGTGGATGTGAAACTTTCCTTTGCAGATCATTACTCGACATTGGGGATTTCCCCTAAATCTGGTTGATTCACGCCTGTCCTTTATTGTTGATCAATTCGCTCTCGCGCTACAAAATACTAGCCTCCTCGGTATCTTAGTTGGTAGAGCGACTGCTCCTGTTAAGAGGCGGTCCCGGGTTCAATTCCTGGATTAGGATGAATTTTCCTTCAACTGTGAAGTTTCTGAGAAAGCTGTATAGCTTTCATTTGTAGCCCTACGGCTGCATTCAGGTGGATGTAAAAGTTCCCTTCGAGTTTGCGTAATGTCTTGTTCTTGTTCAACAATGTTGGCAAGTATGAACACTAAAACCGGACTTAGATGTTCAGATTTGGCTGTGAGTATACAAGATGATTCCGGAGCATTATGTTCAGTTTGGCCGCTTGGCTGAATCGAGTGACAGACAGACAGACAAACAGACAGAAAGACCAAAATTTCCACGTTAAGTAGCCCAAGAAAGACTGTTGTCTCTAAAGGCCCTACACCCCATCACGCCGTCCTCCGCGCATTTAATATTGAACCTTAGGAACGCTCAAGCCGTTGCCGAGGGGACAGTCCAACCGCTTATAGCGCCCGCCGGTATGCATTCCCCTTGAATTATGCCTTACCCTACGCTTTAGGCTGTAACGTCATCAAAGGTTACCCGCAGCTTGCCGTACAATGACTTCAACTCTGCTTGTAAGTCGCTGATCTCAAACTTAATAAATTCAAAAGTTTCAGCCTGATTATGGGCAAAACGAGGGCGATTGGCCGCGATATTTCGTTCACCATCCTTTTCCGTTTCTGTATTTCCCTCCCCCTCGTTACTCTGGCCAAGAGCCACCATCAATTGGCGGAATTCCGCTCCTATGCAGGTGCAAGACCAGCCCTTCTTTTACGCACCTATCGCGATCTACCGGATCGCTTGGAACACCCCTTCTATTATTCTGAGCAACTGCTGAAAGAACAGCGTTGTTCAGGCTCAGAAGCCCAAGGGTAGAATCGCGGCTTTAAAAAAAACGGCGTGGGATCGATCCCCAGTTGTGTTTTTGAAAGACACTGGTTTGCTCTACTGCAAAATGTTCTTTTAGCCACATTCTACCAATTTTTTTCATAATTAAGGGTGGTTTGGTATATTTTGGGTAGGTTCAACGGTACGGTGCGGCCTATCAACACGTTTAATTGCCGCTCTACATCGCACCGGAAGTGACTCGCTTGTCCCTATCCTCGAACCGAACATCGGTACGGGGGACCTCCATTGGTGCTGCACATCACTCTGAGTTTTTTTGTTGCTTCCCTTCAGTCTTCGTCTCGCTTCAGTCTTTGTCGTCTCTTTGCACAAGGGAACAACAGAATGGATACCGACTCGCTTAAACATATACCCTGAGAAGCTCCATGGATATTAGACAAAATAAAGATTATGAGCGATACGACTGAAGACAAACGTATACAAAACTACAGAACTAACCAAAACGATAAACAAAGAACTATGAACTACACTGAACCATCGATACAACAACAAGCGAGAAATTGTAGTATCAAGCAAAGTATAACCAACATGGTACAAGCATAAAAAAGAAACATCATATTATAGTCAAAGTTATGTTTAAACATGAAGCAGGTAGTTTCTACGTAACATATGATGCAAATCGCTTGTGTAGATAGATATTTATGTGATTGTATAGTTATGAAAAACCCTTCCACACTATGTGCACAGAAAATGGGATTTTGTTTTCATCTTCCTAACAAAGGAATGACCGGCAGCAAAAAGTTGCTCAGTGGGCTGCTCTGCTGGACGACTGCCTAGAACCTCGTCGTTTGAGAATTCCGAAAATCATTATTGCATTTCAATACCCATAAAAATCGAATTGTAAACAGTGCTGCAAACTTAATTCGATGCCTCAAGCAGCGCAGTGGGGGGGGAAAAAGATATACGGGGACGCTGACATTGATGCAAAGAAAAACTAATCAACTTCTGGCAATGCGGAAGGCAACTTTCGCAAAGCATATATGTTTGAAAGTCTTGCTTCATTGAACTCGACATAAAAAATAAGAGCTTGAGTTTCGTGACGAGTGAAAATAGGACTCGGATTTGAAGTAGGGCAAGAAAAGAGAAAGAAGGAAAGAAATAAATAGGGGAAGGAATGCTTGCCCAAAGCAACAAATTCAAATGTTGAGTGCGACGAACCGGCACTTCCATCCGGGTATGGGTGGCTATGCGAGGCTCCTATGGTCAGCCACTGAAGGGTCAGGCAAGTAATTCTTTTTTCTGGAGAGGGGAGCGTAGTGGTATGTCCTACTTTGCTCAGGGGAGAGCCCCCGCTCCAACCCACGCTCACAGGAATGCTGGGAAGAAACGCAACCGAGCTAAAATGAGGCTGTTACGAGTCGGGAAAGCCGATCTTTAGGGTTTATTGGCGCCGTGGAGAGAGCGACGCAAAGCCGTGGACGGTCGTTCAAGCGCAGCATTCCGAACTCCCCCGTGTGCCTGCTGCAGTAGTGCGTGCAAACGTGCCACTTTCTTCTCGTCGCCTCTATCATCATCCCCATGTTGGCGGTAAATTACAAATCCGCTACATCCTCCGCGCCCACCAAATGCTCATTCGCATGGGCATAAAAGCACACATTTGAACTAGTCAAGTACATTCTCTACCGCGCACTAGCTCAACTTGTCAGGTCCTAGTGTGACCGTTCTTTATACACTTCGCCGATTGTCCAAACATATTGCTGACTCCGTCACTGGGTAGCGCTGTGGTCGCAGAAGTTTGCAGCATGAAAGGTGAACACAATTCACAACGTCCGAGAAAACTTCACGCTTTTTCGGGCTGTAGGCTCCCCGTCACTCTCGCCTATTTCAGCGGAAGCCTTGCCGAATCCACAGTGAAGACGTCGTTTATGAGCGTTGTCAATGGAGTGGTGACAACGGTCATCTCTGGGTTCCAGTAGCCGGCGTTTTTTTTCTTGTGAGGTGCATTTAAGATTCCTTCCTTTTTCAAGGTGGCCCTTCGCTACTTTTCCTGCGTTGTCATCGTTGTTGCCTTGCCTCACAGACTTATCGTGGGGTCTTGTGCCTTCGTTTGAAGAAAGTCGTCGAGGTAACCTATGAGGTCTGGAAAGGGCACTCTTGCCGTCGTCGGCCATAGAGACTGGTGTGGACTCATATCGCACTTCAACGTCATGGCGCACTTTCACCAATCCAATTGAACCTTTGAACTTGCGCAATGCATCTTCATCGGGATGCGCGTTCGGATAGTTCTTGAGACCAGCAGTGCTAACCTCCCGAAACCACCGAAAAGAGCAAGATCGGTCCTCATTGTCGTGCGTGTCTGTGCGGAGAGCACAGACGAGGGTGCTGCCTTTGCATCTATTGCTCTCTTGAAGAGATAACGGTCCTTGTAAGGTCCATCCCAGGCTTGTGCTGACGGCAACCAAAGCAGGATTCGTTTCTTCCCACTGTACTTGGCTCGTTTTTGGCGCGAACTTCCAGATCTGGTCGGATCCAATTAGAAGGCTTACTCCTTGCTTGAACTCCATACCTAGGAAAGCAATGGTGTCAGCCAGAAGCTTCCCCTCGGAGACCAGGCGTTGCAGAAGCGTGTTGCCCTTCGGTGCTTCAGTCACGTTTTCACAAATGAAAGGCACGACGATGGCGTCGACCTCAGCAGACGTGCTGTCATGTTGACTGCGTAGGGTCGCTCTGACAACTTTAAACTTCTTCTTGGGACCTCCAGATCGGCCGAAAGCACTGATGGCCAGATCAACTTCGCCAATTGCAGCTAACTTGAGCTCAGAGACGACGTCTTGCCGGATGAAAGTCCGCTGGCTGCCATTGTCAAAAATTCCACGTACGTAGCAGCAATGGGACGAAGTCATAATCCATGCCCGCAACGTCTGTAGTAAGACGCCGCTGGAGAGTCGCGGAATGGCTGATTTGCGCGTGTTGACGTGCATCGCTACATGTCGCGTTTCTGCAGCCGATTCCAACGGTTTCCGAGCGTGGTCAGTAGTGCACGTTGTGGTGGTGTGGCGCCGCTTACATGTCCCACACCGGACCTTCTTTCGGCAACTCCGCACGAGATGCCCCTTCGCCGTACTTCTGTAGCATCGGCCGTCACTTGCTAGGCGGATTCGCTTGTCGGCCAAAGGGATGTCGCTCGGACATTCTTCCGTTCTGTGATCTTTGGCGGAGCAGAAGAAGCAAGACGAAGCCTGTGCCTTGTTGTGCAGAACCGCAGCAGCCGGAACAGACGGCTGCTTATTAGATACGCGTTCGGCGTCCTGACTTCTCGGTGGCTTGCTGATTTGACAGCTTCTTTCTCGGCACTGTACTTCCACTCGCAGAAAAGACAGCGGATGTTCAATCTCCTGTTCCGACGAAGCTTAACTGCTCGTAGGAGATGTGCTCGCAGCAAGGTTATGTCGTTTCAAGTAGTCCACGACAATGTCGCTAGGTATGACCTTCAAAAGCACTTCATTCAGCATAGCCGCGTATGATGACATGCCGATTCCCAGACTTTCTAGTCCTCTCCGGTTCATCTGCACGGCATCGTAAAGCTTCCGCAAAGCGGCCACGTTACTAGATAAATCGACAGGCCTGAGCATCCGCAGGTTTTCTAAGTGCTTTTGCTCAATCAGCTTTACGTTTCCAAAACGATTTTGTAGGGCATCTAGGGCGTCTTAGTACGAGGACTCGGTAATTTGAATGCCCGCAACGGCTTCCGCAGCAGCTCCGTCGAGAAGCGAAACTAAGTAGTGGAACCGGTGGGTGTTGGACAGCCTAGGGTTCTCATGGAGGGAATGTGAAAGCATATTCCAAAAAGGCTGCCACCACGTTACAGCTTCCTCGAAGCGCAACAGTTCTAGCTTGGGGCGACGTGCTCCAAACTCACTAGTAGTTTGCAAGGGTTGTCCGGTAGACGTCGCAGCCCCGGCGGTCTCCGCTGGCGTCTTCCAGAGGAGGAGCAGTCTGGGGCGTCGAAGATGACCTCAACACCTCCATGTGATGCTCGAGTAAGGCCAGTGCGCTGGTCGCTGCGTCGTCATACTCCATGACCGAAGCGTAGTCTTCGGCTGCCTGGTCGTCGCTCAGGTGGGCTTCGAGTTCGGCGTTCAGCGCAGACAATGCCGAATTGCTTGCTCGGAGACGTCCGTGAATGACACGAAGGGCGGAAAGGTCCAACTGCTGAGACTGTAGCAGCTGGTCCACCTCGCTGGTGATCTCCGTGTTCATAGCCCGCCATGACGCGCGCTTGCTCTTGACTCGATCCATGCCGGTCGCAACTGAAGAAAAGGCTCACCCAGCTCGTAAAAAGAAGGCTAGCCGCAACGCTGGCTTGCTTCCCGGGTTTTCGGCACCAGTGTTACGAGTCGGGAAAGCCGATCTTCAGGGTTTATTGGCGCCGTGGAGAGAGCGACGCAAAGCCGTGCACGGTCGTTCAAGCCCAGCGTTCCGAACTCAATCACGAGTGAACGTGCCCGCACGCATCACCAGGCGCGTGAACGTGCCACTTCGTTGTCGGCGTCTCTCTCCTCATCATTACTGTTCATGTTGGCGGTAAATTATAAATCCGCAACAGAGGCGTCGCATCGGCCTCCTTCGTCATGTTCGTTTGAAAGGCCCTGCCTCCTTCGTTATTACTCGGCGACGGCTTTAATATCAGACACTTAGAAGGCGTATTCTGGCGGTCTGGCTGCTACTACCAATAATTTCATTGTGTGCTATGTCCAGTATTACCGGAAGGCTGACAAAAATCTAATAACAAGGGCTTCATATGTTTTAGTTTCCACATCTGTCTCATCCGCGCTGAGCTCATTATTTTTTTGGCGGGGGGGGCGGGGGCGGGGGGCTGTTTGATCATTCTTCCGATTTGAAACGCCCGCCACTTGTCCTCCCATGAATCCACACCGCGTTGAAAACCAATATGGAGCCGACGGCCCCGGCGAAATTGGTTGGTTGGAAATAATACTTTACCAACGCGTGAAAAGGCAAAAAAAATTCCCCCGCATTTCCCCGAGGGGGAGAATGTGAAAGTGCGAATGCACGGTTGTCGGCCCGCTTGCGGCGCTTGCGCTCGGCCCCCGCAGCCCACCGCCTCGCCGCCTTCTCTTCCATCTCTTCCATCGGGTTTATAGTATCACGTGTACACCACGCAGTTATCAAGCCGCTATAACGCCGCTGAGTCGCCAACGCACGCCGCTGACGACGTAGTTTGAATGCGTTAAAGATATAAGGCGCGTTACTAAAACTGATATCAGCGTCGCGTCCGTGGCGTAGTCGGTAGAGCGTCACGCTGCGGCCGCAAAGTCCTAGGATCGAAACCTGTCGCCGGATGCTGTTTTTTTTAAGTGTGAATACACTTTATAAGCGACCCCAAACCATCCACCGCCGGCGGCGGCGTTGGCGTCCGCAGTGCTCCTCTATATTTTAAAAAGAAACAGCATCCGGCGCCAGGTTTCGATCCGAGGACTTTGCGGCCGCAGCGCGACGCTCTACCGACCAAGCTACGGACGCGACTGTGATATCAGTGTTAGACGCGCCTTATATCTTTAACGCATTCAAACTACGTCGTCAGCGGCGTGCGTTGGCGACTCAGCGGCGTTATAGCGGCTTCATAACTGCGTGGTGTGCACGTGATACTACAAACCCGATGGAAGAGATGGAAGAGAAGGCGGCGAGGCGGTGGGCTGCGGGGGCCGAGCGCAAGCGCCGCAAGCGGGCCGACAACCGTGCATTCGCACTTTCACATTCTCCCCCTCGGGGAAATGCGGGGTAATTTTTTATATAGAGAGGAGGACTGCGGACGCCGCCGCCGCCGCCGGCGGTGGAAGGTTTGGGGTCGCTTATAAAGTGCATTCGCACTTAAAAAATCAACGCGATGCGCAAAGGAAGTTTTTTCGAACGCTAAGTCACCAAGCTGCGGTACCAATTCCCACACAGCCGTCATACGAATGGAAATTGTCAGGGATTTCAATGCACGGGTCACTTGCACCTGATTCCTTTTAGCGGGATCGAGTTTTGGAGCAAAGGGGTGGTTATTGCGAAAGGCCGAATTGGAAATGTGCGACCTTCATGGTGCATAAAGATACGCGACGAATACAACTTTTGTACAAGCTCCTTCGGCGGCAGCGCTTGTAAAGCGCCGCGATTGATGGTATACACTCGACGATTTATGCTGTCTTAGTACGCAAGATTGACAGTGGCTGTGACGGCATTAAAGTATCGTCATTCTCTACTGCACAGTAGAGTGCACTAGAAGTAAGATAAGGTTTTATTTTACGCCGTTAATCCAATGAAATGCCTGACAGCGGGCTTTCTCCGCTTCAAACACAAAGCCACCGATTTAAAGTAGCAACGTAAGTGTAGTGAACGTCACTTATCTTCTATTTTGACAGCAACGCTCTCAACTAGTGGCGGGGAACTATTTTTTTTCTGAGAAAGGCAAGAATGTGTTATCACAATCATCATCATCATCATCATCATCATCATCACCCGCCGCGGTGGGGCAGTGGCTACGTCGTTGCTCTGCTAAGCACGAGGTTGCGGGTTTGAGTCCCGACCGCGGTGGCCGCGTCTCTGATGGAGGCGAAAAGCAAAAACGACCGTTTGTAAGAGATTTCGGCGCACGTAAAGATCTCCAGGTGATCAAAATTAATCCGGAGCCCTCCACTACTGCGCGCCTCATCGCCTGCGTTGCGTCGGTGCGTTAAACCCTACAATTAATCGATCAATCAAGCAATCAAACCAATTTCACCATTATTAATAATATTATTATTAATATTATTATTATTACTGTGGCGAGGAGGCGCAGCTGCAAAAGAATGCGTGCCAGCGCCTTGATCGGCTCTACTGCGGCTACTCGCCGTTTTCGTCCGGTCACCCCTCCTTCCGTCTCGCTTCGGCAAGATTTCAGGGCCCGTCGCCATGCCTGCTGAGCCTGAGTGCGTGCGAGTGCTTTTGCTGCTGACCGCAGCTTAACGCACAGTGCCTGCCCGTCCCCTGCTCGTCGTAGCAGTCACTTGTGGCTGTTCTCTGGGAGGCGGTACATCTGTTGAGGAACGCGCGCCAGCTTCTTGAGCCGCTTTGCTGCGGCTACTCGTTGCCTTTCGTCCGGTGAGAGTCCGCCCCCCCCTTCCGCCCCCCCCCCCTTCCTCCCCCAGTCAAGGTGGCGTTTTAGCCCGTGAAATTGGCGGATTTTACTTTTAAGCACGAGGCAATTTCTTGCTCCAACTAAGCTGGGAAATTTCTCTCTGTCTGTCTGCCTGTCTGTCTGTCTGCCTGCCTGTCTGTGTGCCTGTCTGTCTGTGTGTTTCTGTCTGTCTGTCTGTCTGTCTGTCTGTCTGTCTGTCTGCCTGTCTGTGTGCCTGTCTGTCTGTGTGTTTCTGTCTGTCTGTCTGTCTGTCTGTCTGTCTGCCTGCCTGCCCGTCTGTCTGTCTTTCTTTCCATCCGGGTCCATTTAGCCGGCCACTAAACAACGGGTGAAAGAACACCTGTACACAAAACGTGCAACGGCGAGGCCGTTCGTAACCTCACTCTAAGGCGATCTCGTGGCGCATTTTCACCACAATGTACTCGATTCAGCAGTCCATTCTGTAACAGAGAAAATACGATGAATGACATTGGACTAAAAAATGTAATCTGGGCGCGCCGGCATTGCGCAATGCAGGACGCCATACTTGCTTTACGTGATGCCAGAATGCTGACCAAATTTTTTAGTCTAATGTCATGCCGGGCATCGCTATTAGCAGAACTTTGTTGGTCGCTGCGTCGATTGGTCAATCTAGTGCGGTGTGGTTGATCTGATCCCCGAGGTTGCCTTAGAATGCACTAACAGAGCGTCTAGGGCTCATACGGTTCTTATCATTCAGCCCAAAGAAAACATATTTCAATCAACAATCCAGTAAATAATCAGAGCACCTCCGTTTCTATTTATTTTTAATTCTTTTAACTTATTTGCACTCATATTGTTATTTTAGTTAACACATTTTCGATCGATATTTTTGACGATTGGCAATATAAACGACAAAAGGCTGTGAAACAAAGACAAGACTCCAGCAAATACTGCACTAAAAAATCTAAGCTACAGCTGTTTGATACACTACCCGAAAGAAAAGGTCCTACCAGATGGTGTACGGAGAGTGAGAAGGCGGGAAGATTGAATCCAGCAAACCGTTATTTTGTTCACCATGGAAGAAGTAAGAGGGAAGGGGAAAAGCATGAGGGGTCTGAGAAAGAGAGAGTATTCGGTTTTACGTAGCACGTTCTGCAAAAGGCTATTGTATGTTACCGACATTTTTGTGCGAAGCAAGCAGATACGGGGCCAGTACGTAAACTTTATTGCTTGCAATTCTATAGCAGAAGTAGCACTAGTTCGAGCTAGATATGCTGAAAATGTTTTGCAAAATGTTTGCCTTATTGAACTAAATGTAGGTAGCCACGCACATAATTCTTTTATTCATCTTTTAATTAATTAATTTATTTATTCAGATTACCCCTAAAGGCCCTCTAGAAGAGGGTATTACATAGGGGGGGGCCAATACCACATGGTGTGTAAAGTACAACCGCAAAAAAAAAACAGTACAACAAGATACAATGCAACGTAACAACTGCAACAAAACGCAAACCATGAATACGGGCAGCAATTGCAAGGCGTTATACAATAGTTAAAAAAAGCTAAAAAAAGAGGAACAAAAACAGAACAACAAAAGCAAAAAAAATAATTAGTTGGTCAGTGTAGCGCGCATGAGCTCTAAAAACGTAGCCGAGTCTTTCTCGGTGGCAATGTGTGCGGGTAAACTGTTCCACTCTATAATAGTGCGCGAGATGAATGACTGAGCGAAACGAAGTGTGCGAGTTAGCGGGCGCTTAACTTTGTTAGGATGATCACGGCGTGGAAAGATGGAACAGGGGGGTTCAAAGAAACTGTCATGTAATGACGGGTGATTGTAATGTTTGTGGAAAGTGATAAGCGCGCATATTTCCGACGAAGGGCCAAATCCTGTAGCTCAGCACGGTTTTTTAAGTTAGTGACGCTGGAATAAGAAGAATAATCTGAGTAAATGAAACGAGCAGCACGGTTTTGCAAGGATTCAATATTTGATACGATGTAGGCTTGATGAGGATCCCAAATGGCAATGGCGTATTCTATTTTAGGGCGAATTAAAGTGGTAAAAGCAAGCTTTTCTAAGTGCGATGGAGCCTGTTTAAAATTTCGTTTCAATAACCCGAGAGACCGGTTAGCAGCTGCAAGAGTGAGTTCTATATGATGGTGCCATGATAGATCCGATTGAAAGTGGAGGCCGAGGTACTTGTATGTAGATGTTAACTCAAGTGTGATATTATTCAACGAGTATTGACTAGGAAAACGGGTAGCAGCGTTAGTAAAAGACATACACTTTGTTTTAGAAACATTTAACCACATAAGCCAAGTTGAACACCAATGAATAATTTTGTTAAGGTCAGATTGCAAAGCTAAGCGGTCCGAATCAGAAGAAATGTTACGGTATATTACGCAGTCGTCTGCAAAAAGTCGAACGTGTGAAGATAAAAAATTTGGTAGATCATTAATATAAACGAGGAAGAGTAGAGGACCAAGAACACTTCCTTGGGGTACACGAGATGTTACCGGTAAAGAGGAAGAATAAACATTCATAGCAAAGGTGAATTGAGACCTGGAGGAAAGAAAAGCTTTTATCTATGCAAGAACGTTAGGATGAATGTTAAGTTGTTCTAGCTTTAGTAGTAATCTGTGGTGAGGAACGCGGTCAAAAGCTTTAGCGAAATCTAAGAAAATTGCGTCGACCTGGTAACCAGCATCCATAGATGTATGAAGGTCGTGAACAAAACCGGCAAGTTTGGTGTCGCATGAAAATCCCTTGCGAAAACCGTGCTGAAAATTGAAGATGATATTGTGACGTTCCAGATAGTTTATGACTTGAGTGTGTTTACAGAATTTTCAGTTTCTGTAAAAGGGACAGAATACCCGCCTCACTGATAACAATCTCCGGCATGACTGTGCTGTTGATACTATGCAATATGGGAGCGGATGAAACGTCTTCTCTGGTAAAAACTGAAGAAAACGCCTTGTTTAAGACCTCTGCGCATTGCGATGTGGGAGCGGAAACGCCATCGTTATTGCTTAGGACTATATCAGGATAACATTTGGGGTTAACAACGCGCCAGAATCTGCGTGGATTATTTGCAAGTATAGATGATAAATCATGGTTAAAGAAACGGCTGCGGGTAGATTTTAAAAGCGACTGATATTCTTTATCACATTTTTTGTATTTCGCCCAAGAGTTAGAGGTATCCGTTCGGACAGCCTGTTTATACAAACGTTTTTTTTGTTGTTGTTCAACCGTCGGAGCTGCTGAGTAAACCATGGAACCGTGCTTCAGGTTCTCACAGTGATGACAGGTATGAATTTGTTGATGAGACCAGTAAGTTTATTTATTAATAGCAACCAGTTTTCTTGAGTGCTGCGCTGGAGGTGACCATGTATGAATTCTTCGTAAAAGGCCGATAATTCATTATTTATGCCATCAAAGTTACCTCTGTTATAGCACTTAATCGATTTGTTAGTTCTTATTCTTTCGACAAGTGGGCGAATCAGGTTTCCGGTAATAATAGCATGGTCGGAAAGACCATCAAAAATATTAATGTTGGAGCAAGCATAGGGTTCATTTGTTAAAATTAGGTCGAGGATATTCGAACTTGTTGCTGAACAGCGTGTAGGAAAACTTATTAGTTCAGTTAAAGAAAAGTCAAGGCAACTCTGCGAAAATTTGTGCGCTTCAACATCACTTGGTGGAATGGTAAGGTCACTCCAATTAATGGCAGGAAAATTAAAATCACCGAAAATGATAAGTACAGCGTTCGGAAAACGGGTACGAATATCGCCCAGAACACGGGAAAATTCATCCGAAAACGTGCAACCCATATCGGGGGGACGGTAAAAAACAGCAATTATAACATGATTACCAGCGCACATCAAGGAAGCAAAGGCACATTCTAGAAAATAACATATTGAGATGGGGGTAACAACAAGATCGTTCTTGACGGCAACAAGGACACCACCGCCCCTTCGGTGCTTTCGATCGCAACGAAAAAAGTTGAATTCAGATGCACAAACAAAGATATTGTTATCACTAACAGTGTCATTAAGCCATGTTTCGGTTAATATTACTACTGATGCTGACGACGAGTCTCTCAGTGAAGAAAGAGGGACAGTTTTTGAAAGAACACTACGGATATTTGTAAACAAGAATGGAAAATGCTTGACTATGGTGTGGGGTACAAGTGCCGAAGAACACTTAATACTCGGGGGAGAGCCACGTCATTCACCCGTGTCGCTCGCGGGGGTTAGCACCGCGTGTACGATATCATGAGAATTTATTCGGACAGCGCATTCATTTTCAATGTCCCACACGTAGATGTCGTCATTCACGAACAGCTTAGTAAATATTATGCGGCAGCGATCTCCCTCCTTCGCCGCTGATTTCTTGAAGTGGGCAAGTTTGCGGCGTTTTTCGCGAACGGGCAGCGAGTAATCGCGCGAGATGCTGAAGGGCGTATTTTTTAGTTTAGGTCCTTTGTTCAAAATTGCTTCAATTTCCCTATCGTTAAAGAACTTGGCTATAATGGGCCTCTTTTGTCCTGTACAAAACGACCCAATCTATGAGCTCGGGCAACGGAATCTACTGTTATGCCTAACTTTGACGCGCAAAATTCCCTAACGAGACCCTCAGTTACATCCCATGTTTCAGATGGTTCTTTATCATCTACGCCAAAGAAGAGGACATTGGAAGGCCGAGAGCGATTTTCCAGGTCGTCGATTTTGTCATGTAATGCGGAAAAATGTTGGTCGTGGGTCGGTAGAGTTACAGTGTTATCTTTGGTTTGCATTTTAGATTCGATAGCCTGTACCCGAGTTTTGAGCTGTTCTACACCGTTTTGAATAGCCATATGTGTTAGTAAAACCCTATTTACGGATTCCAGTAAGGTAGCGTTGTTGTTTTCTAGGCGCTTCACAGCATCGAGCACAAAGTTCAATTTTTCTTCCTGGCACTTATTCATTGGTCCGGGGTTTTCCTCCACGTCACCGTGAAGTAACAAAAGGCGGCTGAGGAACAACGCTGCACTCTGAGCAAATTTCAAAAACCCAGAAGGCCGCGACACCGCCAAAAGGCAAACGTCATCATCCCGGTAGGAACAACAGTCGTAATAACTAACCTGCAGATACATGATGGGTGAGTGCTGATCCGCAGCGGCAGTGCCGTGGCCCGAAGTGTCGATGCAGTCGGCGCGCTTGTGAAGGGGTGGGTCAGCCGATGTTGCACCATGTTGCCGGACGGCCATCACGGTAAAGTCCAGATCTTGCGGCAAACCATCCGAAGCCCGAAAAAACGGGCTGTGGTGCGCGTAAAAGCTGCTCAAAGGTGGACCCGAGCACACGCCAGAATCTTCGATGACTGTAGTCCGTAGGTCATCCGATGATGCAGACGACAGCCGGCCCACGACGGCAAACAGCAGCACCTGCAGATACATGATGGGTGAGTGTTGATCCGCAGCGGCAGTGCCGTGGCCCGAAGTGTCGATGCAGTCGGCGCGCTTTTGAAGGGGTGGGTCAGCCGATGTTGCACCATGTTGCCGGACGGCCATCACGGTAAAGTCCAGATCTGTCGGCAAGCCATCCAAACCCCGAAGAAACGGGCTGTGGTGCGCGTAAAAGCTGCTCAAAGGTGTAGCCGAGCACACGCCAGAATCTTCGATGACTGTAGTCCGTAGGTCATCCGATGATGCAGACGTCAGCCGGCCCACGACGGCAAAAAGCAGCACCTGCAGATACATGATGGGTGTGTGTTGATCCGCAGCTGCAGTGCCGTGGCCTTTATTCAAATAATTTCAAATAAATAATAACTTTTATTCAAATAATTATTCAAATATTCATGTGCTTTTATTCAAAGAATTTTCCCGTTAACGCGTTATAATGAGCCACTTGAACATGCATTTGGGGTTACGGTTGTGCAACATTGATGCTCTTACTCAGCACGTATACCTTAAAACCGTACACACTGACGTCAGCACGCCCCTCGGCAGTCTCAGA